>NW_007578606.1:0-18200 GCF_000690725.1 Stegastes partitus
GCTTTAATTACACTTTGCAATTGTGCTGCTGAAATGTGAAGCTGCATCCCGGCTTGAATTCCTGACTCTCACTCGCGGTAAATATTATGCTTCAGTTTACTGTGGCAGACAAAAGGAAAGACAATATGCTGAAGACCTCAGCTGCGTGGGAACACTTTAGGTTGAGCACTGACAAGACGGAGGCAGTGTGCGAAATATGCAGCAGGAAAACTCAGTGGAATGTTGCAAGTAGTGGGCTATTGTTTGACCAAACTACACCGATAATGGAGAGAGATACCACACCGTAGAAGAGTTCATCGCTACGATTTGAGACACACAAGCCCACGGAGGCTTTGGAAAAAAATGAAAAAGATGCAGTATGACTACGCTGTCCCCAAATACTTCAGTATTTTACACGCCCGGTGTCTGACCCAATTCTAACTCCCCCCATGGTGTTGACTGCTACTGAAGCTCCGAAGTTAAAAAAAAAATGGTATTTGTGACAGCCCCAGAAAGAAGCTTTGAACGTGTGGGGCACTGTAAAAGAAAACCTACATTTGGTCACAAGTGATGCAAAAAATTTGCTCAGTATGCAAGTGAGTGATTTATAATCCAAGACACCCCAAAGTACTCGGATACTTGATGTAGAACAGACACACTGGAATGTAAAAAAAAAAAAAAAAAGTATTGACAAGTATGTGTTCTTCAGAGTGATGTATTTATAGAACTGGATATTTATTGTTATGCATGCAGGCAGAAATTTACACTTGGCCAAAGAGCAGGCCATTTCAGTTGCTTTATATTGTGTTAGGACAGGGGTGCCCAATCCTGGTCCTCGAGAGCCCCTATCCAGCATATTTTAGATGTTTCCCGCTTGCAACACACCTGATTCACATGATCAGGATCGTTATCAGGCTTCTGCAGAGCTTGATGATGAGCTGATCATTTAAATCAGGTGTGTTGGAAGAGGGAAACATCTAAAACATGCTGGATAGGGGCTCTGGAGGACCAGGACTGGCTACCCCTGTGTTAGGTAGTTTAATATATAACAATAGATCACACTTTGGAAGCATTTGGGTTGGTTCTTAAACCTGTGAAATGCGATATTTCTATTTAAAATGTGCTGTCGGGAGCAGAAAAATAAAGAAGCATAAAATGAAAATAAGCAGAAGCGCTTCAGCCCTGTTATATATTTGGTCATAATATCTCAATTCCCTTCACTGGTTTCCGCTTCTCACATGTGCCTACTTTGTGTTGGCCCTTTGAAAGTAAACTGCGTATCTCTGGGCTTTTGTGCCGCTGAACGGGAAAAACAAGACATCTAAAGGTGTCGCTTTTGGCTCTGGGGAAACGCTGGGATGGGTGTCATTAGTTATTATGAGTTGGAGCATTAAAGGGAAGTACAGCGGGGACATTGTTGGACTGGATGTTTATTTAATGTGACCCATCAGACAAAAAAGAGCAATTTTCTATGACCTGAAAATTGTGTAATAAGAAAGTCTTTTATTCTGAAAGCACCAATTAGTTAATCCAGATTCCCCAATGAGATTTTTAAAAATGTTTTTATTAAATGTTTTACTGACAATGAATGGAATGTCTTTAAGTTTTGGACTCCTACTGGATGGACAAGTCACTTCAAGACGTCACTCAGGGCTTTACAAATATTAAAATGATGGGGAAAAGAACTGACAATAAATATAAAACAATATAATAAATCTAAAATCATAATTACTTCTACATGCAGCCTTAATCCATGCATTATCAGCCAATATCTGGAAAAGAAGGTCAGCTCTAGCAGCCTGTCAGACCTCTGATTCCTTTAAAGCCAGCTCTATTTACTGACTCTTCATCAAAGTCCTACCCTTGACAGAGAAACGCTTCCAGTGACTCATCAGTGAAAGATTTTCTTTCCAGTGATCTGTGTTTAGAAGAAAAAAACAACAACTCTATCTCGCATGTTCGTATTTCACCACAGGTAACGCTTTCTGGCAATGTGTCATATTTTCCTCTCTATGCTTATTTATCTTGAAAATGTATACGGCCGCGGGTTCTGTCGGGCGTTTTGGATAAAAGGATCCTCCAAATTGCATAAGGCTGTACACTTATCTTTGAAATCCATGTGGAGAGGTACTTCCATCTGAACAACCTCTGCATCAGATAAGCCTCTTCCGCCGATAATGTGAAAAACCCACCACATGCAGCCGCGTATGTGACAAAAGAGAGTGGAGTCTCAACTTGTCAGTGTCTGGACTGGATGTACTGCCGCATTCATTGGCGGCATCTTATTGTTTATCCAGTCTGAGTATTTAATACATGTTGTTGATTAATTGCGAATTAAAGAATCTCAGTCTGAAAAAAAGCAAAGTTAAAACCCAAACATAAGGTTTTCTAACGTTTAATGACTAAAGTAGGAAAATTATCATGTCAGGATAAAAGTGGAAATTCAAGGCAGATCAATAAACTGATCTCTAAGTTTGTACGCTCTGAGTTTGCAAAATATAGATAAGGCACTTGTTCTTTATATCACAAAAATCTATTCTGGTCCCGAAACTGAAAATATCTAATCAGGAGAAATCGGCAAATGTTTGGCATTTTGACCTGATGATTAAATGATCAGATCATCGCAGCAGTTAATCCGTGAAGTCCACTGAGTCCTCACACTGAAATCACTTCACATATCATGACAAGGCCTGCAACTAATCTAAATGAGTTCTCTGATAAACAGATTACATACTGAGTTTGTGAAATAGTGAAAAGCCTCCGTCATCATTTCCTACAGTCAAGTGATGTCTGTATGTTGCTGTTGGACCAAAATTTGTTGCAAAATGAGTTTATGATTTCCATTTAGTTACATTTTAAAGCTGAACGTTTTGGCTTAAAAAGTGCAAAACATGTTTTAGTTGAATCCTAACTAATTACTACACTACGAGAAGTAACCGGGGCTGCAGGGTGGTGCAGTTGGTAGCACTGTTGCCTCGCAGCAAGAAGGTCGCTGGTTCGCATCCCGGTGGGGGCACCGGAATCTTTCTGCGTGGAGTTTGCATGTTCTCCCCGTGCAGCGTGGGTTCTCCAGCTTCCTCCCACACAGTACAAAAACATGTTGAGGTTAATTGGTGATTCTAAATTGTCCGTAGGTGTGAATGTGAGTGTGCTTGGTTGTCTGTCTCTAAGTGTAGCCCTGTGATAGACTGGTGACCTGTCCAGGGTGTCCCCTGCCTTCACCCTGAGTCAGCTGGGATAGACTCCAGCCCACCCTGGTGAGGACTAAGCGGTGTATAGATAATGGATGGATGGAAGTAACTGACCAGCATCTTGTTATAATCTAGAACCAGTTCAGATACACCCTGACAGACACAACTTGTCACGACATGATCATTTATAGGACAGGGACATAATGTGCAGCCTGGAAGTGTTGTTGCTGAATATAAAGTTTTTCAGACTTTCATAATCAATTCATCTGTCAACCTTTCAGGATAATTGGTGAATTTGTTTGTCTATGAAACAGGGCCACGAAATGTAATTGATTGATCAATTAGTCGTCAACCTTTATATTAATCGATTCATGGCTTTGAGTAATTTGATTGAGCTCACTGAGAACTTTCTGAGTTCTCTGATTTCTGATAATATTTTTTTGGTTTCTTCACTCCTTAAGATGGTAAACTGAATACCACTGACAAAACAAGACATTTGCAGACATTATTTTGGGCTTTGGAAATCACTGATCAACTTTTTTTTTTAAAAATCATTTTCAGATCAAACAACTACTGGATTCATGTAGAAAATATTCAACTAATTAAAACTAGTTAAAACACAACATTTACAAGGTTATGTAAAAAAAAAAAGTTTTGCTTGATTTAATTTGAATTTTAATGCCAATTTGAGTAAAGTTTACGCAAACTTGTCAGATATAAATATTTATGATAATTAATTGTAAATCTTGACGTTTTGGGCAGTTGGTCAGACATAAGAAACTTGGAAACGCGACCTTGGATTAAAAACTGTAATGGGGGATTTTTCACTACTTTCTGACACTAAAATAACCAGATGGGAGGGAAAATGTCTTATTTTGTCTGACCAACAGCCCAAAAACCCAAAGATGTTCCGTTAGCAGTGATATGAGACAGAGGAAACCAGCAAATTATCACATTTTAGAAGAAGGAAATGTTTGTCTGACAGCTGCAGAATACATTTCAATGATTTTTTTCCCTTATATTTCAGCTCCAAAAAATATTTATACATTGCAGCACTAAAAATAAAAAGATTGCATTGATCAACATATAATATGAATGTGCAGTATTTGGCTGGCAAGTTTAAAGAATCCGAGATACTCCAGTCTGTATATTAGTGCATTCAGAAGAGGATGGAAGTGCATTTTCCAGTTGCAACTATAAAAATATAATTTGACATGATTGGGGTTTTCTTTTTTTCAAGTCAGGAAGTTATTATTGATTCATCCAGCAAAAACATTTAATAGTGAAGCTGTACAGTGGCCTGTAGGAAAATCAACTACAAGACACACAATAGAGTTTTATAAGGTTTAAACAATCCTGACATGCGGCGGTGAGTGAATGACCAGGAGATTAATGTGCAAACACTGCAGCCGTGTGATTTTTTCCACAGCAGCAGTTTAAATACGCGGACATGCAAACCTTTCAAAACCCCCGTTGTTGCCGATGACATGCGCTCGCAGGAGATCAGCAGAGCGTCGGTGCGAAAGTGTGAAGCCCTCTCTCATGATCACTGAGCTCCCCTGCGCTCCTGATAAACACTCCCTAATGCATTCCTCCCCTCACCGGTCCCAATTTATATTCATCTCTGAGTCACACAGGCTGTAGTTTATATTAATATTCTTCCTTACTGAATCCCCTTTAATAAAACAGCTGTGTGAATAGGAAAGAGGTCCTGGCAGTTCCTTAATTATCTATTGTCAGTCCTTTATCTTCTCGCGGTCACATGGGAGGGCCTCGGACTCCTCCCCTCCACACACTCATGTCTCACCTCCATCAGGAGAATTTAGCACCAGGCCCTGCCTCCCTCTATTACTCCATTCATAAGGCGAGCGGCGTAATCATGCCGCTCGCTCCTTAATCATGCCGCCGGGGCCTGCCAACAGTACAACCTCTCTGCTCCATCCGTAGCGAGGCACCTGATGACTGATTGAGGCCACTGGTGGTGCTGCACCTTGTGGCAGTTGTAGGTCCTCATCCTGCATTCTCCTACTTGCTCTCTCGCTCTCTGCCTCCAGAATAATCAGTGTACTTCTGTGTGGCGGTGGAAGGGTGCAGTTAGAAAATGGATTTTCTCTCACTAAAAGAAGCCCGCAGCCCGAGCCGCGAAAAGGACGGATCACAGTGGTGCAGTAAGCAAAATGTAAATATATAGATTGGGGTTTCATTACACTAACAAACATGTACTTTGAATTAATTGCAGGATGCCTACACTTTGCTCTTCTGTGGGGTGATTATTTTCATTATTGATCAATCTGACATTTTTTTTTTCCCAATTAGTTTTTTTTTAGTTTATAAATTGCACCAAAGGAGTGCAGCAACTTCCCAGAGGCCAAGAAGTCTTCAAACAGTGAAAAATCAAATTAAGCTATTCAACTTACAGTAACATACAGTGGTAGACGAAGAGTCCAACACATTCACCATCTTTGTGTTAGTTTTGCGAAATACAAAGTTGATGCTAATGCGACTGCGAGAAGGGATCAGGACGTCCCATCAGTAGGGTGGTTGAGGTCCACTGGACATTACAGACAACAGTATAACGTCCCGAGCAGCTAATCCGTGCTCCAAACCCAGCCGACTGGACAACTGGCTGCGTGTCATTCCCCTGCTCTCTACGCCCCTATGTCCCGCCACTCTCCACCAAAAGCACAAAAATGCTCAGAACAAACTAAGTCAAGGGATCACAAAAAAAAAGGGACCATGAATGTCTGACAATCTGAACCAAATTTCATGGCACTGCATTCAATAATTGCCGAGACATTTCTCTCAAACGCACCAAACCTCACAGGGGTGCTACCGCAAAAGCCAGGAAACTAATATCATCAAAGTCAACAAGATTTACGCTCTGGGGACTGTGGCCCAATCCCAATCTCCACACTCATGGACTCATGGACATTCCTGCTAAGTGCGTGAGGGCTTATGGCTGTCCCGCTGTCAAACTGTCAAGTGCATGTGGGCTCTGATGTGGGCTTTTCATTGACATTAGGCACACTTTTTGTGAGTCCTCATATCTGAAGACTTTCTTTGGGGAGTTTGTGGCAAAACTGTTGACATATACACGTGGTGGTCCTGCTCCCCACCAAATGTCAACAAAGCATAGCAGGGAAGAAAATCTGCTGGGAAGCTTATATGTACGTTTGCTCTTGTATCATTTGTAGATTAGTTTGTATTTTCAGTCACACATCTGCATTGGATGTACAGATGTTCGTGGCTTTCTTGACTTTTGGTTGTTCCCTAAAATGTATAAACACTGTAATACCACAAACAATGAACTGAGCAGCTGATCAAACTGCAAATGAAGCATACGTCCATTTTTTTATTGTTTTTTTTTGCAACATGTTTCCGAGCAGCATGTGCTGTCCCAACAACAGTGTGTGCACCAGTTCGAGCCCTCACAAATCACACACTCAAGCACTAAAGCTGTGACATCAGTTAGGTCTGTGAGGGTTTAGTGTTTAGGCCTGAGGGTGCAGATTGGGCCTGTGAATGTCTGAACCAAACTTCAAATCCAACAAATAGCTGCAGAGACATTTCAGTCTCGGCCAGAGCGGCGGACAGACAGATCACCCCTCCTGCAGCCATGAGGAAGAATCCCAGCCCACGGCCATGTCTTTAAATTATATTTACGATGGCGTAAACATAAAGCCACCGACGATCTTTGTGTTTTTGTTTGTGACACATTTTCTGATTAATGTTCTGTTAACAATTATTTCCATTATAGATTAATTTGACAATTATTTGCCCAATTAATTGATTAATTGTTTCGTCTATAAAACGCCTGCCAATTCCCACCCTAGAGAAGCTGCACATTTTTATGGTTTTCTGCTCAGGACGGGACAATTAATTCATTCTTTCAGCCCTAACGGCAGTCCTTGGAGCTGAAAATCAGCTCTTTGTCAGTCAAACATCTTTATGTTGATCCACCAGTTAAAAATTTCATCACGTTCTTGTACAAAATGGCTTCATTAGTATCGAGTATAAATTTAAAAACTCTGTCTCCTGGCATCTTGTCTGCGCCTCTCTTTAACTCTCACTTTTTAACAGATTGGAGTTTTAGGCTTTTTCCATGTTGCGCCAGTGTTTAGCAGTCCTTCAGGGAGTTCAAAGATCTGCACACCAGTGTCCACAAATAACAGAACTTCCTGAAGATCATTACTAAATGGATAAGTCTGCCTGGAGATTTTTGTTGAAAAAATTATATTCACGTCTGTGTGGGATGAGCTTTTCATATTTAAAATCTTGGACATATGGTGATGGCAGCAAAGCAGGATGGGGTTTAAACTGCTGACAGCAGACGGCTCATCCCCTTTGGTTGTCCCATTGTCATGCTGAGCTGGCTGTCATGACACCGAGGGCGAAGGACGCCTCTGGACACTCGGCAGTGACGGAGACGCAGGCAGAGTCCTGTCATCCAGACACAGCCGACTGATCCCGTCCTGATAGCGCCCAGGTCGACCATGACAGGAGCCACCGCCTCCGCTTAACATGCACCTTGTCTGTCCTTTTGCTGCTCAGTGTGCTGCGAAAAGGCAGCAGAGGGAGAGCTCCTCAAGGATGACCCGAGACAGAAAAAAATAAAAACAGAGACAAAGGGCCCAAAAGTCAAACTCACAGGTTTTCCTTGAGAATTTTTTAAACCTTTCCTGGAGTGTTATGTCCAAGTATAATACCACTTATGTATTATTATTATTATTAATATCTGCCTGACCAGAAACAGACATACACGTCACAACCAAATTAGAACACTGAACCCTTGACAGATTAAGTAGTTCCAGTTCACAAATGACACGTTCTGTCTGGTGTAGTAATAGAGTTATTAGTCTGGCTTTTTTTTTTTGGACTCCAGCAAACATAAGCCTTTTAAATCTTGTTATTATGGTCTATGATTAGTGTTATTATCTTGTAAAACTATTTGTCAGGACGCAAGGGGTTCACGGAGCAAATTCGACTGGTTGATCACATTCACTGCACAGCTGTATATTCTAGGTCAGGTGTGAAGGAGAATACTTAGAAGCACATTTTTGAAAAGATGCACGCACAGATTTGACTAGATATGATCTGCTGCGGGGCCTTGCATTTTCCCACTATGTGTCCGCACTGTGTAAGTGTGCAGCTTCTGCTCTTTGATCAGGTGCTTCCTCAATTACATCAATTAAAATTTCAAATCCTATTTAGGCCAAACGATTCCTTTGAGTTACAACAATATAAACCTTGTTACCTTTGATTTTTTTATTTTTTTTGCTAAATAAAACGCATATTTTGCTGAAAACGTGCTTTCTCTCGGCTCCGTGGTGATAAGTGAGTGTGCCAGAGGTACATAGGGGTCCTTACTCCTTCAGAAACCTAATTTTGTTTGACTTAAACCTCTTCCTGCCCTCTCCTAGCCATTTGACAGTGTATCTGCATCTGGCTGCTTTCTAAAATTTCAGCTCAGTCAGACATCTGCAGGTCAGTCTCTCAGTGGGTGTAGCCACTGAGTTACTGCAGTGAGCCGACTCCTCTCTGAGTTATTTCCTCTCGCAGCATTTTCTAGGGTCGGTTTTGTCTTTTTGACCTCATCATCTGTGACAGCTGTTTGATGCATTTGTATTTTCTGTCTGGTTCGCTTCTGCAGTGAAAACATCGGGAGACGCTATGACTTTGTTTTCAGTCTCATAAATGTATTTCCTCGGTGGCAGCAAAGTACATTAGAGAAGCCTTCAGACACTCCTGTAAATGAAACTGGAGAAATCAGACACTTTAAGGGCCGACTGACTGAGTCTCAAAGAATCACTATAAATGGACTTGAGAGCATTTGGCAGCTTAGCAACATTAAAAGGCGTAGACCACGTTAGTGTTAACATCCCAGCAGATTCTGAACTCGGGCTGCACCACACACTCAAGGAGAAACTTTACAGATACTTCTCTATCTAATCTCAGGCATGCACACAATAGAAGATTCGAAAATAACGGCACATCAAACACTACAGGAAATTATAAAGATTATTGTGCCAAAGGGAGCAATTAGGGAACAGTGCATCATCTCGCGTGACCTAATGGGGAAAGTAGACGGAAACAAAATGTAGACTGTAGTGCAACAACTTGCTGTAACACAAACATACTTTGCAGTGAGTAGAAAAAACGTAAAGCAGAAGACTAAATGAGTCTAGATTAGGGGTCGGCGACCTTAAACACTCAAAGAGCCATTTGGACCCATTTTCCACAGAAAAGAAAACACCGGGAGCCGCAAAACCCTTTTGACATCTAAAATAAAGATAACACTGCATATACCGATTTTCACCTTTATGCTATGTATAAAAAAAACTGTAGTGTGTTGCATTGAAATCAATGAACTGCTACAGAGGAAACAGAATTTTATTTCTGCAACAAAATAATTTTGAACTCTGAAAAAAACGACACTGGGTTGAAGGTTACTTTCAAATAAAATACTCAATGTCGATTTGAGTCCTCCTCACATTTATGAAATAAAGAGCCAAACTTAAATTATCCACCTACAGCAAAGTAAAACTACCGTCAAGCTGTCCTGCTGAATGCAACTGGGCCTGCTGACCAGACTCCTGACCGCCTGTGAGCGCTTTGGGACGGGAGGAGCTCACGGCAGCACCGCTGCTCGCTGAGGACAGTAACTGCAATACAATACGTGTTTTCACGTCAGAGTCTCCAAAACATCAGAAAAATCTCCAGTAACACCAGAGAGATTTGTTAGATTTGTTAGCAGTCGCTTTTGACAAAAAAGTCACCAAGAGGATTTGGAAAGTCACCAGATTTAGCAAGAAAGTCACTAAGTTGGCAACACTGCGCGTACAGGCGAGTATCGCACATCGGCAGTTGTGATGCATATTCTGAACGACAAAAAAATGAAACACGTTTTATTTTAATGTTACAAGATTACCATAATCTTCAAATTTAAATTACATTTTAAAAACGAACAAACTAAAATAAAATAAATTTAAATTAAATGCTCATTATTTATTTTCCAAAGCCACAAAGAGCCGCAGCAGAGGTATGAAAGAGCCACATGTGGCTCCAGCCCTGGTCGAGATGATCAATAGCTGGGAAGATGTCGTCAACATGGTGTGTCTGTCAGTGACAACTTTCTGTGATTTATTTTTTAGCTTTGATATCTGTAGCTAACGTTAGCCACAAGCGCTACAATGTTCAGCTGCCTGGCAACAGCGTAGGCGTGTGCTGTGTGTAACCACCCAGGTTTTCATTCGTAAATATCAATCATGTTCCATATTATCTGGTTTGCCCCGGTGAGTCGGCAAGCAGTTGGGAAGATTAAAAAACTAGATCTGTAAACCCTTCACACTGCCAAATAATCCAGGTTGAACATCGGGTCAGACCAAGATCCCTGAATAGATTTCTGCTCAGATTGTAAGCAGCAGGGAAAACAGGGATGAATCATGTCCTGTAGTCTGAGCCTAGCATTAGGCTATAGATAACCCATAATGCATCAGTCTGTAGAAAACTGATTTCATGATCTCCAAAATCAAAAAGAATATTGTTTAGTCACCAAATATACCACAACACTAACTGCTCTCTCTGGACAAGGTAGAGATTAATTGTTTTTTTTGTTTTTTTTTTAACCCATTTATTCAAAAGATCTACAGCCCTGCTACTGAGAATAACATGAATGATATATTCACAAAATATTTACAAAATGTATTTTATCTTCAATCTTTTTGCCCATAAAGCCAGACATATGTAGTTAACTGGTTTACAAGAATCTTATACTGACGTTGTTCCTTGAAAATATCCAACTAATAGTATATTTTCTCAATTCTAACCTCTAAATCACTCAATTAATCATTTCTCTGCTCTGATGCATCCAAGAAAAACTCACAAAAGCTCCCTCAATCACCTTGAAATCAATTCTGGGAAACACTGCTACTCCATGCAATATAAATGTGAAGCTCATTCAACTTCAAAACTTTAATTGTAGTAATTATGGCTCTACACAATACAGCACATATTCTATCGAGGTACATCATTTCTTAGCTTTCCAATCATTTAAAGACCATCTAAGATTGAAATCCTATCATTTTCTGTTGCCTAGCATCAGCCGAAACTGCCGACAACATGGAGTCTTTGAAAATAACGAGTTAGTTTGGCCCTGCAGTTCCATCTTAATGTTTCCCCAAACTACTTAAAGTGTGACAGGGGTGTGGGTTTGAGGCCTAAAAACAGGCATTAAATCACCATCCAATTACTCCAAGCAAACTCAGCTATGTAGATGAAGTGCAGTGTGCTTCTGTATCTCATCGCTGCAGATTTCTGAAAACAGCAGTTTTATTTCAGTGTCAGTGATGTTTGTGGGAAATAAAGTGGACACGTCAGCTGTCTATATGTTCATAGACTGCAAAAAATAAAAAATAAAAATCTATTTATTTGGATGCTTTAGGCAAAGACACTGACATTAGATTTTCTACTGAGAAAGTTATAATTTTCTTTAGACGTAACTCATTGCATCGAGGATATACAGCTCCTGTTTATCAGTCTTCTTATTTTTAGTTCTAAAAACAAGAAGATGCTTAAAGAAAAAAAAAGATATAGCGTTTTTCAATTAACGCTTAATTTCTTCTCACCTTTTAGGAAAAAAAAGCAGTAAAAATAAACTGTAGTACTTTTGCAGCTTTTGTCCATAATGTGGTTCTTTTTGTTGCTGGAGACAATAAAACCATTTATGGATGTCTTTGTGGAAACAGCACGTAAGTCTTAAGTCTCTGGGTGGGTGTTTCCCAAACACCCATGGCAGTGTTTGATAGATATTTTCTGCTTTGCAAGGAGACACATTGTCAATTTCTGAGTGATCGACTTCCCCCTTTTTCAGCAAACCACTATGCATTGCCACGAATTAAAACTGTCCATTCCTATGCAACTGTCAATTTCTAGAAGGACATATAATGGATGGCACAAGCACGATATGCAGAATGGTGGATGCATGTGCAGATGCACCACAGATCACATATGGAGGCATTTAGAGTTGGAGTCAGATGACAAGGTACAAGTCAGCAATGACCAAAAGCCAGAATGTAAATCATGTAGAGCAGCTGGGAGGAACAAAGGAAACATTTCAAAAATGTATCTTAGCAGCTCGAAGACAGACATCCAGATCTGTACACAGAATTCAAGGCTAGTGAGTTTTATTTGGTTTAATTTTATACGAACATGTCATCAAAATGTTCATACCATTGTTGTTTTTTTTATGATGTGCGGCAGCTGCATTGGCTGTAGCAATGCTCCACAAACAGCGCTTACAAAGGCTCATTTTGCTTGTTCAGACTAGCAAAGCCATAGCTCCAGTGGCTGAAGCTTGTTGGAGAAGTTGCTAAATGTCATAATGACAACACGTACTAATCAGCATATATGATATTCCAGTATGATCTATATAGTTTCTAAAATGTCTGTCAAATTTGCATTCTGCCAAGTGTCAGCCAGTTTCTGTGCTTTCTATGTGCTTCTCTCTGGCCTCACATGCAGTGCCTACAAAAAGATTCTTCCATGTCAACATGAAAACACATTTCTTACCAGTAATGTTAATTAATTAAAAACATAAAACGCAGAATAAACAATCAATCCCTACAAGTCAGTATTAATTTATAAATGCACCTTTGGCTGCAATGACAGCATTGATCCTGTGTGGAAAGGTATCAGCCTTTCACATCTGGACACTGCCATTTAATCCCATTCTTCTTTCCAGAACTGTCAAGTCCAGCCACAAGTTCTCAATGGAGGTCTGACCGCTGATTCAGGCTCTTTAAAACATTCACCTTGTTGTCTTTTCTTTGTAGCTTTGGCTGCATGCTTCGGATCATTGTCTTGCTGGAAAACAGATCGTCTTCTAAGTCACAGTTACCTTGCGGACTGCATCAGGATTTCCCTACACTTTGCTGCAATCATTTTTTCCTTTACCTTTTCATACCTTCCATGGGTGGCTGAAGCACCCCTGCACCATGATGCTGCCACCACCATGCTTTACAGTGGGGATGGTGTGTTTGCGATGATGTTCAGTGTCCACCAAATTTAGCGTCTAGTCTAATGGCCAAAAAGGTCAATACGTCATACCTCAATAAGTCTGTCAGTTGTCTTCAGAGTCTCCCACATGCCTGCTGGTGAACTCTCTTCAAGTTTTAATATGAGCTTTTTTTTTTTTTTTTCCTTTTCCCAACAGTGGCTTTCTCTTTGCCACTCTTCCATAAAGCTTTGACTGGTGAAGAACAGGCAACAGATGTTGTATGCACAGTCTCTCCCATCTCAGCTGCTGAAGCTTTAAACTCCTTCAGAGGACTCATTGATGTCTTGGTGAGTTCATTCACTAATCTCTTTGTTGCACAGTCACTCAGTTTTTTAAGGCCGCCTGCCAAAGACCGATTTACGCATGTGCCATATTCCTTTTATTTCTTAATGATGAATACAACGGAACATCTAAGAGATATTCAGCAACTTGGAAATTTTCTTGTATCCATCCCCTAAGTTAAGCTTTTCAATAACATATTCATGGAGTTGCTTGGAGTCTTCTCTTGTCTTCTCTGTGTAGTTGTAGCCAAAAGTACTGATTCACCAGTGACTGGACCTGTTCCAGATACAGGCGTCTTTATACTACAATCGCTTGAGACACATTCACTGGACTCAAATGTTCTCTCTTTCACTCAATGTGTGACTTATGCCACCAATTAGCTGCATCTATTTTGAATTGGGTGAGTCACTTTAAAGGGGGCGAATACTTATGCAACCACTGATTTTCTATTTCTATTTTTAAATAATTGACATGACTTGATTTTCACCTTAAGATAAAAGAGCTGCAAGGTGGCACAGTTGGTAGTACTGTTGCCAAGAAGGTCACCGGTTTCTTTCTACGTGGAGTTTGCATGTTCTCCCCGTGCAGCGTGGGTTCTCTCCAGTTTCTTCAGCTTCCTGCCACAGTCCAAAAACATGTTGAGGTTAATTGGTGATTCTAAATTGTCCGTAGGTGTGAATGTGAGTGTGCTTGGTTGTCTGTCTCTAAGTGTAGCCCTGTGATAGACTGGTGACCTGTCCAGGGTGTCCCCTGCCTTCACCCTAAGTCAGCTGGGATAGACTCCAGCTCCCCACGACCCTAGTGAGGATTAAGTAGTGTATAGATAAATTTAAAAAATTAGAATTAAATTGACCATGATTCATGGGTGAAAAGTAATAAAAGGGGACTGTTTCCAAGAGTGGTGACTATTTATTTTTTAAAATAGAAACTGTATGCTGTATTTATTACAGCCAAATTCCCAATAAAGCTGTTCTCAGTGATATATTGTTTTCTTTCTGTTGTCAGACAATGGAATAAATATGAAACATTAATTAACTAATATGTAGCCCATTAAGACTGTGTGTTAACAAGGAGCCGATTCCAAGCAGCTGGTCTGGGTGCTCTTCCAATTAACCAGGAAAGAAAGGCTCCTTTAATATGTTACATGATGATAAAATGCAAAATAATTGTAAAAATAAAATATGTTGTTTTCACACAAATAATTAGCATTATGTACTGTTTCCTGCCTAAACCGTAGATGAGACTTCGCAGCAGCTAACAGCTCTGGTCTGCAGCTGATTACCTGCCTGGAAGACCAATGTTGGAATCAAATAAATATGATGAATTTGTGTATTTTTATTGCCCATACAAATGGACTAATCAAATGACCAGCACTATCAATACAGATTTACATCCTGTGGAAAACACTAATGCAGTGGGTACTATCGAGTTACAACAATTTTGACCTCATACATCACAAATAAAAACAGACATTAAGCACAGATAGCTGAGAGGTCAGGGAGCAAAACACATGGGTGCAAACGCTATTAGCAGCGAGTTCCTGGTTATATTCCTGGCTTTATTACATTTCATTTCCCTGTTCTATTAACTCACATTTCCTGTTTATCTCTACTGCTCTTCTCTAATAAAAGGAAAGATGAAAAACAACAAACAAAAACAATACTGATTTAAAAACAAGATTGACGCTTAATTTCATTTAAAAACAGCAGATACGTGCATGAGCTGGGCCCGGCCTGCATCCCTGCTGTCCTGTATCAATCGTTAATGAAATCCAATATGAACATTTAGTATCTATCATCTACCCGGCTGACCGTCCATCTGGACACGACAGCTTTCAGACCAAAGACTGTGACCTTGGGAGAAAACAACCAGCAGAGTGCAACACGCAGCAAAATGTTCTGTTTCAAGCCTTCCTCATTTTCGTTCGTGCGCCGCGTGAAAACCCCCCGAAATGTGTTCGCCATTTCGCTAATCATGAAAAGGTCCCCATCTTAGGATTTCTCCCTCTACTAGAGCAGGAGGCCAGCATTACACCCAAGCCCTAGTGGCTGCTGGCCAGCCGGTCGTCATTAGGAGAATTTACTTCTCACTGCCTGTCGTTGCTGAGCACAGGACCAGATGTGATGCCCGTCTCCTGGGTTGCCAAACACAGCGAGACGCATCCTGCACCTAGGGAAACCATTCTGGAGAGCAGCTCTATCACTGCCAGGAGGAAACATCATACAGCTCTCTCCAGCTTGACGGCTCTTAGCCAAAGTGCCAGCTGTTAAGAGAGGAAGTCTGAGTGCACGGAGAAGAAGAAATCCTATGGTTTTTGGGCCAAGAGGGACTCCTTCACTATGTAAAGCTCTCGACTGAAGAGCAGGACTAGGACATTCACAGGAATGTGTGGCTTTGCTAACGTCTACAGTATCTGTAATGTCTACTGTACCATCTAACTCTCTGTCAACACATTATCACCAGTCTCACTCCCGCTGAGCAAATCCAAAGCTACAGAGATGAAGGCAGACAAGCGTAGGACTGGAATTAAGACATAAAGCTTACAGATGTAGTTTTCTTTGACATTATTCCATAATTATTATCTCACAATTTAAAAATGAAAAAATAAAATCAAATAAAAATAAAACCTGTTTTTCTTATACTTTAAAAACTAATATTCAAACTGTTTATTGGTGTTAAATTGCATGTTTTTTGTACTCTAAAGCACTTTGAGCAGCATTTTGTCTATGAAAGGTGCTATATAAATCACATTTATTATTAATACTATTACTACTTAAAGGGCTTTTTGTGCAATAGAAAGAAAAAAATGAACTGCAGGGTGCAAATAAAACTACCACTAAATGACACTAAAGTAAAAAATGTTATAACCTTGCAAACAGTGGCTGATGCTTAGCGACTTTCTTTTTTTTTTTTTTAACCTGCGTCAGTCATACAGTGCATCACCAACTTTATCAACTCCTACTTTTGCTGTCTGTATGCTTAAAAACATTTTTATTTTAACAGCAACTTGATGAGAAAATGACTAAATACAAGGTTTTATTATAAAATGGCACGACTAGATGTAAACATCTTCGATATTCTGGGAATGCAGCCAACAAGTATATATCAGTGTTACTGGGCAAAAACCGTGCTGCAGTGGAAGGGAGATTTTTCATGAACCTAATGAAGAAAAGAACACATATTTTCTCACTGACACCCAAGTGAAAATTATACAGGTTTTAAAACGTACGGCTTTAATAAATCATAAATGCCGATGCTGTAATTCGAAGAAAGAATGCAAAAGAGCAAGGAGATAAAAGAGCAACAAGATTTTTCTGCTTTTTCTTCAGATGTTCGTTTTAAGTTGTCACAGACAGTTTGTATAATGTCGGCACTGTTCACTGAAGTCTTCATATACACAATTACAATTTACCTAAACAAAACGCTCACAGTACAATAAATATGTTTTATATGACTTGTAAATGCTTTGTTTAAGGCATAATAATGCAACAAAACCTTTGTTATGATGAGAAATTCCTACCACAACATAGCCAGACATTAGTACAACAGATCCTTCACAGCTCTGGAAGAACACGGTTCTGTCTTTGCTAATGTGGCTCAAGGCTCATAGTAATAGCTTCTTCTGCTGACCCAACCCAGTCACTTTCATCCTATAGTACTGCATCTGAAACTGAAGATACCGTTGAAACAACTTCAAACTAATATTCTCTATTTTTCCGTCATTACATTGAATATTTTAAACCAATGCCATGGTGACAGATAAATAACAAGAGCAGCTCCCAACAAGTGCACACTTTACAGTGTCCCTGGTTGCTTTTCAATTTCCAAGACGTACATCTTTGTTTGGGTTAAAGCACACCTCATTGACACGCAACAAAAATGTTTCACTTTGATCGTTGCTGATTAGACATTACACTACAGCATTCATTCGTAAGGTCATGTTGGAAAAAAAATATGTGCATATTAACAAGTCTCAATGCAGTGTTTTAGGATCAGCAATATTCTAATAACGCTCCCCACACATATGCACCACTATGGCTACATTTCAAAACCTTTTATTTTAGACAGGGGGAAAAAAACCCACTGAGAAACATGCCTTCATGGAAGGACAGTTTGCTGTATGCAGGTTACGTAAAGTTAATGAGACAGGTAATCATATCTAATTTATCTGTTCTCATAAATCTTTCAACAGCATCAAAAGTCTCCAGAGCTTCCAGTATTAAAAAGCACGACCGCAATGACATTAGCATGTCGGCACACTGATATGGGACTGAAATAAACGCCTGAAGTTTCATTTTAAATGCTCCACAGTTACGTTGCACCTTTTTTAACCTTTGCTAGGTCCTCTACTATTCACACACATACACACACACCTACACACACACACACACACACACATTCACTCACTCACCCACCAACTGTGGAAAAGCTATCATGTACAGTGCTTGCCTGCCTTCAGGTGAAACTTGTGGTTCAGTGTCTTGGCCACAGACACTTTGGCACGAACCGTTAACCTTGCAATTAGTGTAAAAACCCTCTACCACCTGAGCTACAGCCACCCAATGTTAGCACAGAGGTAAGAACAAATGTGCTTCGAGTAAACCAAACTGTAGCTTGGACGGAGCCAACTGTGACAATGCACAGTGGATCCTAACATGTTGAATGTGAGATGTACAAAACAATTCAATTTATCT
>NW_007578606.1:18710-28684 GCF_000690725.1 Stegastes partitus
AAATAGCTGGGGGAATTTCCTAGAAAGGTAAAAAAGGATGAAGGGAAACAGCCAGCAGTTCAGTGTTTGCGGTGCAGTCTCTCCCTCACTATCACAGGAGAACACCACCGTTTGTTAACATACAGACGTACACCACCACCATGTTTCCTGCCTGTCAGCTGACTGTCACGTTGAGCCTTATTGGAGTCCCAAAGCCATCTATTTGCAGAGAATTGTTGTGTCATTGCTGCTTAGCCAGGTTTCAGTAAATGCCAAAATTGCAGCAGTCCTGACGACACAGCAGTGGTGGGTCTGCTCTCCAACAACAACGAGGAGGACTATTTAATGGATATCACCCACCTGGAGGACTGGTGCAGAGACAACAGTCTCCTCCTGAACGTCAGCAAGACTGGAGAGCTGATTGTTGACTACAGCAAGAAGCAGCAGAGGGCATACCACCCACTCAGGATCAGTGGGACAGAGGTGGAGCGACTTGGGTGTTAACATCACGCAGGACCTAACGTGGTCACATCAACACCCTGGTGAAGAAAGCTCGACAGCGTCTCTACCTCCTCAGACGCCTGTGGGACTTTAAGCTCCCTCTCATGGTGCTCAGGAACTTTTACACCTGCACCACTGAGAGTGTTTTGGTTGGGAGTATCACCACCTGGATGGGCAGCAGCACCCAGCAGGACTTCTTGGCCCTGAGGAGGGTGGGCCGCTCGGCTGAGCGCACCATCGGAACCACCCTCCCCAACCTGCAGGACATTTACACCAAACGATGCAGGTTAAAGGCCAGGAAGATTGTGAGTGAGCCCACCCACCCCAGTCACAGACTGTTCTCTCTGCTGACGTCAGGGCGGCGTTACCGCTGCCTGAAGGCAAACGCAGAGAGGATGAGGAGGAGCTTCTTCCCTCAGGCTGTCCACCTGCTGAGCCTGAAACAACTACGCAATAACAATCCAACAGGTCACTTTGCACTTTTCACCTGTATATATACATGTATATAGTATTATTATTTTCTTTATTTGTTTTGTCTTATGCGTTTTATTCCTTATTCTTATTTATCCTGTTAGTGCTTCGGTGTGGAACAGGCACACAGCATATTTCACTGTGTGTTATACGGTGTATAACTGTGTTTGTGACCAATAAAAAGACCTTGTCCTGTACTCATGCATATACGCCGAGTTAGCTTGAAATGTCAACTTGCATAAGATAACGTCTTACCCGCACTAACATGATGACTCTGGGAATGTATGTGTTTTTTCAGTTAAACATTTTGGCCCAGAATGAAATGATTAAACCACTGGATAAATTAGCATGAAATTTTGTACAGACATTCAGGGATCCCAGATTATGAGGCAGACTTCAGCTAACACCATCATGAGTTTATGACTAAATACCTGCAAAACTAGCACCATTCCGATCAGCCTCAGCTGTGTGTTCAGTGCAATTACAAAGTGTTAGCATGCAAAACAATAATTGAAGATTGCCATGTTAGGCATGCTGGTGTCATTGCAGCTTTAAATATCCCATATTGTGTCCCTTTTCAGCAGATTCTTTAAAAAAAAAAAAAAAGAATAAAAATGCATTTCCTCAGAAAACTTATTTCATTCCTGAGCTCAAAATATTGCAAAGACAGTTCATCTTACCACGGCTGTTTAACTGTGTAACTGGGTTTTAACCCTGTCGTAAACGGGCTGTTTCACACCCCTTTCAGGAAGAAGACTCTTCATCTGTAATTGACAGCACAGAGCAAAATAGTTGACCACACAGCAGATGCAAATGAATGTGTGGGACCAGGAGTTTCTACTGCTTCTAACTTCCTGTCAGAGTGATCGTTTTTGTGAAATCAGTAATTTCGCAGTACAGACTGGAAGCACGAAAATGTCTCCAAAGTGACTGCCGGTAAACATGTAGTCTTAATTAGCTGCGTTTCAGTCACTATGTCACACTTGCTTTATTGTTTGAAAATTATGTCAGTGTGAACAGCTTCATATGGGAAATTAGTCTTATTAAAATGCAGTACATATAAGCACAGAAGAGAAGCAAACAGATGGAAACACTGATCAAATTTAAGTTGCAATTAGGCACAACAGGAAACAAAAAAAAACATAGTAACCCACGCAGTTTTAGCTAGTTGGTTTCAAATAAGCGTTACATTTTCCATAATTTCTGAATGTCCATCAGCAAACATTGTAATCGGAGCTCTGACCTGTAGGCATACAATCAGCTCTACTGGTAAAGTTACAAACGTGCTGGCGCTAGGAATTTTTATATTGATGTGGCGACATTGCCATCAAAAATATGTTATGACTAGGATTGTATTCTGTTGGCTCAATCTGTACTGTCTCTACGTATGTACCAGCTGATGTTTGGCAAGTGTGTGTATGTGTGTGTGTGTGTATTTGTGTGCAGTTTAAAATGCAAATTGGAGTGCACGGGTGCCAGCTGCTGATTGGTGAATCAGCTGCTGGCCTGCATGTGATTGGCTCCTGACCAATGATGGCTGACAACACAAGTAGTTAAGGTGGTGCTGCTTCAGTACAGGGAAAATGACTCCTCTACCTCACCTTCCCACTGGCCACGCTTACGTCCAGCCTCTGTACCTGTAGTGGTTAGACATATAGGAGTGGTAGGGCTGGCCAGCCATTTCTGTTTTCTTCTTTTTAAGTTAGTTAGGAAGGCAAGCTATTGTATTTTGCTCCTTTTGGTAAGGCTATGTGGATTGTTTTTGTTCGATCTGCTCAGTTGGGATTTTAGCCTTTGTCCATTCTGAGGGTAAAGCCTGACTCCTTAATGCTACAGTTTGCTTCTATGGCTGCTTGGGACATGAGGAAGATGAGTCTCGTTCATGTTATGTTTCGGCCACCCCTAGGCGGGGCATAACGAATGGCAGTAACCCTCTCGGTCCTTAGTTCCAAAAATGCTGGGAGTGCATTAAGACTCTTGTGTTCACTCTTGCAGCCAACAGCAGATCATTCAGTGTGCTTTTCCCACAGCTGACATGTTTCAAAGTTAGCAGACACAGCTGTAGAAAGTACATAAACATTGGAGGACTGAGGAAACTGCTAATACTGACTCACCTCAGAACCAGCAGCCAGTAAAGGGGAAGGAATACATAATGTTTTAAATTGAGATCAATAGGTTTCTATGTAGTCAATAAAGTCAATAAAATTCTGACTGGCTTGTAAAGCTGGCTGGCTATGTAGTTAAAGGGGGGGCTAAAGGAATGACAGCAGTAAATGTCTTCATATTTTGTTTTACAGCTCCAAGTTTTTAAGACATACAAAACACAATAAAAATGTGTTTTCCACCATACGGGACCTTAAAATATTGCTAACATGGATGTAGAATCCTGATCTTGTTATGTAGCAAACAACAACAACAACAACAACATCGCCTCTCTCTGGAGATCTTATTTGTTGTATTAAATTATGTCTACGTGGTTGAAGGCACACACTTCACGCCCACGCTCAACACAATCTTCACACTCCATAATGAGAGGCATTTGCATACACACAATGAATAACAGAATAACACTCATACTCTTAACCTTCTGTATTATTCTGCGATCTAACATGCAGCCCCTGTGGCAAATGTACCTCCTCCTGCAGGCTGCCATTCACAGTGTTCCAGCTGGAGACAGCTGATGGAATAATATGCAGATTATGGATGTCTCACCAATATTAACAAAACAAGAAAATGTTAGCCTGACACGATGATGTTGTAACTAAAACAGGAAGTTATAATTTGGCATCGAGCTTGGACATACAAGGCTTGCCACTGTCTGTCTTCTGAGATCCTGCCTGCAGGTGCATATGCTGTAGTTTGTACAGAATTTCAACCTGAATCCATTTCATTACCTCACACACAAATATCTACGGCAATGACCTGTTATTGAATGTCACTTGCTTGACAAATAAAAAACAACGTTGTGTATCACATTGACACGTTCTACTGAATTACATTTTTTTGACACTCGACTCCTTAAACTATCAATCATGCCTACAGCTCCCTCTAAGCGCCATTTCGGGCCTGTCCTGATTTAATCACATTTTACAAACCACCTTGTTGAATTAACTCTGTGCTGCTTTTCACACACAAACCATTATCGTTTTTAATTGTGCTACTTTGGTGTAATTATCATACATGGGTGAGACTGTGATGAGTGCAATTAGGAACTCTTGCCCATGTGAATTGTCGTCTTTCTGATTATATTCACCCATTTCATAAACCCTGATGCTGTACTTTGCAATGATAATATTTCTGCTTTGCCGAGACTTCAATTTCATGTTCTCCATCTTAGTTCACTGAAGAAGACACCCAGCATGTTAGAGGTTACTTTTTAATCAGCCTCCAACTCTACCTTTTTAAAAAAGATAAATAAATAAAACTAAAAACTGTGTAGCTTTCAATCATTTGCCATAATGGAGTCTGACAAGTTGTGAAAAAGTAAGATAAGCATTTGGGAGCAAAGCCTGGGTGGTCTGATCCCACAGAGGAACTACAAATTGCTGAAAACCCTAATGCTGGCTATGACAGAAAGGTGTCAGAACACACAGTACATTACAGCATGCTGCGTATGGGGGTGCATCGCTACAAACCCAGCAGAGTGGCAATGCTGACCCTCGTCCACCACTAACAGCAGCTACAGTGTGCATGTGAGCGTCAGACCTGGACCATAGAGCGACGGAAAAAGGTGGCCCGTTCTGACGAATCATGTTTTCTTTTACAACAAATGACAGCCTGATGTGTGCTCGTTTATCTGGGGAAGAGATGGCAGCAGGATGCACTAAGGGAAGACGGCAAGCCCGCTGAGGCAGGATGATGCTGGTCTGGCAATGTTGTGCTGGGAAACATTAGGTCCTGGCATTCACGAGGATGTTACTTTGACACGTACCACCTACCTAACATTGTTATACACTCCATCATAGCAATGGTGTTGGTATTCTCTGATGTCAGTGGCCTCTTTCGGCAGGATAATGAACCGTGCTACAGTGGAAATATTGTCAGAGGATCGTTTTAGAAATATTGTTTGGGATGTGCTGGAAAAACAAGTCCGATCCACGGAGGCTCCACCTACCAACTTCCTGGCCATAAAGGATCTGCTGCGCAAGTTGTGGTGCCTGATGCCACAGGACATCCTCAGAGGTCTGTGGAGTCCATACCTCGATGGGTCAGAGCTGATATATACTGTATATCCCGTGACAGTATAGAATCTATTAAATATTTACTCAACTGCTGGCCTAGATGTGGACTGGATGAAAATAATGCCAGTTTGCCACTGTATTTTTAATGTCATTGACCTATTTCTGAATCCAATTGTATACAAAGGCATACCAATTCATTCAAAAGGTGGAAACCATTTTAAGATACTGATATCACAGCAACAGCAGCAGCTGCAACAGTTTCTTTCTTTGCAATGAGCAAAACAGTAGTGTCTTACAATTCTGTTATCTATATGGGCACATACTTATTGAACCACAATGTTTTCATTATATGAGTCCAAATAAAATGCTTTAAGCCTTAAGTCTTTTTTGTTTTTTCCCGAAAACCAAAAGAAAAGTTTCATTGAGGGTTATGCCCACGTCAAAGAGAAATTGAAAAAGCACTGTAAAGGAAATAAACAACAACAACAAAAAAATTCAGTAATTCCACAACAACTTTGGAATCTCTATCACCTGAAGAAGAAAAGTGGGCCTCATTGTGATTGTGTTCTCAAGTAGAAGGAGGGTAATTTCGTGATCAGGGATAGAAAACTTAAATAACAAAAAATTGACTTAAAGTGCTTGTCGGTCTCTCTGTGTAGCCCTGTGATAGACTGACGACATGTCCAAGGTGTCCCCTGGCTTTACCCTGAGTCAGCTGGGATAGACTCCAGCCCCCCCAAGTGTAGTAAGGATTAAGTGATGTATAGATAATGGATGGATGGATAATTGACTTGAACTTTACCTCTTGTTTAGTAGAGCTATTTACCACATGGTTTGAATAAATTAAAAATGTTTTAGGTTACATTTAAAAATCTAAATAGCTCACCTAGTTGAGCTCGCATCACATGTGCAGGGCGACAGTCCCGATGTGGAGGTGATGGGTTCGAATCCTGCTCATGACCCTTTCCCACATGTCCTTCCCCCATTCTTCTCCCCTACTTTCCTGTCTCTCTCTGACTACACTATCCAATAAAGCCATAAAGGCCAAAAAAATAACTTAAAAAAAAAAAATCTAAAGAGACCTATTCCTGCATGTATCCTATATGAATGGACAGAGAAAAAGTCCCTTAGTGGTTTTAAAAAACCAGCAGATTTCTTGTCATGCTGACCACGGTGGGCAGCGCTGACTGTTCTGGACATGAGATTGTATCTCACTGTGATAATCTCAATATTCAACTATTCTATTTGAAGGTAGTTCAAACAATGAGAGTGACTCCACTTTTCAAAAATATTATTTCTTATGAATGCCATGAATCCATTACTTTAAAAATAAAAAATAAAGAAAAAAAAAATCTTTCTCCTTTCAGTCCTTCCATTGCTTGTCTGTTATCGTATTCTTACAGCAACTGTGTTGCCAGGCAACAACTGACACCAGATTACAAATATTTGTATCGAAGCGATGTTAAAAGAAAAGGCAAGTAAATTAAAACCATATTAACACCTGATTGTGTATGTGATGGTACAACTAAAGGACAGGAGTTGTGTGTACATCATATTTGACAGCTGTTGGGAATCTTGACCTGCGGCTTTACAAACCCGCACAGGACCAAAGAGTTAATGGATAGCAGAACTGACATCATCAACAGTCTGACCACCAAGTGGGGAGGGGTCAAAGCATGGACACCAGTTAACAAGATGTTGCATCATTCATTCAAAGTCTTTCTGTGTGGAGTTTGCATGTTCTCCCTGTGGGTTTTCACCAGGTGCTCCGGAATCCCACGGTCCAAAGACATGCTGAGGTGAACTGGTGATTCTAAATTGTCTATAGGTGTGAATGTGATTGTTGGTTGTCCGTCTTTATGTGTGGCCCTGCGACCTGGCGACCTGTCCAGGTGTACTCTGCCTTAACCCTAAGTCAGCTGGGATAGGCTCCAGGCCCCCCACAACCCTACAGAGGATAAAGCGGTGTATAGATAATGGATGGACAGATTAGTGTTATTCTGAGTCGAGCTGATAGAGCATGTGTAATCAAGACTCCAATAGCACGAGTAGGGTTCAAACAGCAAACCTTGCAATTATTGAACAACCCAGTCTATTATCTGAACCACAGCTGCTGGGACCAAACACAAAGATAAGAAAAGTCACTTTGTAGGTCTGTGATGCTCAAACAAATGGATTCAGTGATTTACAGGTGTTCTGACGACTATGTAGGCTATTGAATAAAAATGTTTTTCTTAGCCAGTGATGAAGCACTACCCAGCACCAGTCCTCTGCACATGGGATAAAGTTTTATCATCTAGAGTCTTCTAGACATATACCATCATCCATTTTCTTCCACTTATCAATTCAAGTCGTGGTGGCAGCAGGCTAAGCAGGACATTCCAGACATCCCTTTCCCAGCAATGCTTTCCACCTCCTTCTGGGGTCTTCCAAGGTGTTCCCAGGCCATGTGATGAATGTAATACCTCCAACGAGTTCTATATCTATTCATGACTGCCTAGTTAGATGTGCTCAGAAAACCTCCAAAGGAAGATGCCCAGGAGGCATGCTAACCAGATGCCAGAACCACCTCACCTGGGTTCTTCCAACGCAAAGCAGTAGCAACTCTAATCTAAACACCACCTAGATGTCCAAGCTCCTCACCCTATCGCTGAGCACAGCTGCCTCATGGAGGAAACTCATTTTAGATGCTTGTGTTCGCAATTTCATTCTTTCAGCCAATGCCTGAAGTCAATGACTATAGCTGAGGGTTTGAAGATAGACTAACTGGTAAATCAAGAGCTTCCCCTTCCGGCTCAGCTTTCTTCTCACCACTCTATTAAAATGCTTACATTACTGCTGATGCTGCCCCCAGTCATACATGGCTACTGGTAATCCATGAAATCCCATACTTTGGCTACATGGTGAAAACTAATCATCCCCATGACTACTAAGCGACATGTATCTGGCAATGAGGCCCCTAAGCCAGTATGAGCATTAGAGCATAGAGTATTTGCCAGACTTGACCAATCCAGTTTCTTTGTCAGCGTTGTTATAAAGTCACTTCTATTCATGAAGTCAGATATAGAAGCACATCAGTCTCTGACCTTGTGTTGCCATACATTTAAATTTCAGAGTGAAATACTCAATAAAAAAGTTTTAAAAATTCAAAGCATCTGGGAAGCCTGTGCTCCAAGGCACATGGTATCTGGTGCAAAACTCCTGGATCAGTTGTGGCTGCAGACCTTTACTGCAAGTCATCCCCACTGATCTCTCATGTTTACAGCCCCTACTGCAACAACTACCTGCAACTCTCTCAGTGACAAAGTGGGATGACTGGGAGTAATTATTAATGAAAAATGTTTCCTGTTAAAGAACAGAAACCAAGAGCAGCAGACTGCTAAGCAAACATGATTTAGTTGTATAACTGATGGAATTAGTTCTTCATAAATGATGGTGAATTTGACACAACGACGAGCAGATTTCTAATATAAACCTATTGCAAATAAAGCCCCACTTCTCTCTGTTATTAAAGTACACTCCTTGAGAATTCTGGTAATGTTTTACTGAGTAACATCATTCTTCATCAAGTGTTTCTGTATGCTTGCCTATGTTTTAATTTGTTTCAGTCTGACAGAGTACATGTAGTAGATGAAGAGTCAATAGTTGATTCATGTATACCGTTATAACAATGTCAAAAGTGTGTTTAAAATCGAATTCCTCACATCTCAGCTGCAGGTAGAGGCTTTAGATAGTGTGCTTATGGTGCCTTGACATTTCTTTACTCTCTCATAAAGTGAAGCACTAGCACTGGTGCAGGCATTGGGAACAGAACTACAATCTATTTTGCGATAAAGTGGTAAAATTGAGTGCATTTGGCATTCATATCTGTGGGGACATTTGATTTACATTTTCAGCCACAAAGCTGTCAGATGTTTCACTGGTGTTTGACACTATAACAATGTTTTAATCTTCTTTCTCACAGGTCCCCCGACCAAAGTAATAGTCCTTATACTAGAAAGAGAATATACGACGACTTCATATGGTGCCTAATATAAATTTGTTTTTGTTATGACGAGGGAAAAAACACCACATATGGCACAAGTAAACAGTTATTCCCTCCAGGAGAACGCAATGCGCAGGTGAGTTGGAGGCAATTCAAATGCAATGGAGCACGCAGGCTTATATTTCCCAAAATAATATAGAGCCAGCCAATACTGGCAGCATTTCTCAGCAGCCTGCGACCTACCACAGTCCCCTCACTTGGGATTTTTAAGTTTTTCTTGGGAATATATTGAACACAGAAGTACCTTTCAGAAGGCTGCACGTTCATCATTTATTACTGAAAAGTCCTTCAGGTCTGTTCAGACCTCAGGAAATTATCTGGTGCTGCTCTAAAGGTCCCTGCAATTTTATACAGCTGCTCTGTAATGCTGGGGTGTGGCAGGGTGCATAGTTGTGCAGATCAAATACAAAGAAAGGCACTCATATGAGCACATGCATTTTTCTTTAGTATATGACGTGAAGACCCATGCATGGGGCAGGAAACACGAACAGTTTTTAAAATTAAGGTTGCAAAAACGCTATCATAAAATCAATTAATGCAGCTTTAAACCTGCAATAAGTTCCTTTTTTATTTAAACTTTTTCAGTCTTACTGAAAATAGATCTGGGGTTTTTATGTGTTGTTGACCAGACCTTTTGGATGACCCTGACAGCACTCTTGGTCCTTTGGCTTCATCCAATCGCTCTTTTGTGAAAAACCTTGTCGTGACCTCTAAAAGTTCCTTCAAATTTTTACAGACAGTTCAGGTCAGAGGTCAAAAATGTATGTTTTTTCCCAGTCCAAACATGTTAAAGGTCT
>NW_007578606.1:28970-40150 GCF_000690725.1 Stegastes partitus
TCTCTCTCTCCCAAATCCTTTGAAAGAGTTATTTATGCCTTTATTACCATGCGGTTATTGTAAGTCTGTGTATAGAGCATAGAGCAGTCATCTCTTCAGCATCTGCATCTGAAAAGTATGACCACATAACACCAGAATTGGCCAACCTCCACTGGCTTCCTGTCCACTTCCAGATTAATTTTAAAATTTTACTGTTTACTTTTAAGTTTTTAAATGGGATTGTCTAACCTTGTTTAGCAGAGCTCTCGCATTGACATGGAGCAGGTAGAGATCAACCAACCAGATGCTCCTGGATGTTCTGAGATACAATGATAGAGGCAGTCTTCACAGTGGGTGCTGCTAAACACTGGAACTTTTTAAGTTTCCATGTAAGAACTAAATCGGCTTATGCATATAATTTGCTTTGACTGCATTTTGGGGGGGAGGTGAAACAAGATGCAATCACAATATATACAAACGAACCAAAAAAGGCTAAGCTGAAGCCATTTAAACTGAAACAATACACAAAAATATGCAAAAACACTCGAAGGAGCTTGGAGGAAGAGCTCTCTCATTTCAAAAGCCCATGATTTACTGAAATATGGTCAACAACAAGAGTTGTTGGTTTCTTTCATCACTACATGAGTCTCTGTGCAAATAAAAAATGCAAGTCAGACATTGCCCAACCCTTTTCAGACCCAAACCTACACTGACAGCAAACCCATGAGCAAGATAAGCTCTGTCATATTTTCTTTGCTTTAACTGACATGTCTGCTTGATGAGCTTCGCGTCAAAATCTGTCCATCTTATTCTTCGCATGCTGAGCTGTCGAAGTGATTTTTTGGGCTGTGCAGCCCCTTGGGAGGGCTGTGTAAAGCAAAAACATATTTACTGTGATGGATTGCTATTATTTGTATGCACATTGGGCTGTCTGTATTTTTATTTTATTACTTTGACCTTGATTATTATGGAAATATGAAAAATAATTTGGTGCAGCATTTGCCTACATTAATTTGTCCAGTGTGCAAAGCAGCATGCCAGAATTCAGTCTGAATAAAAACAGTCATATTTGAGAGACTGTGTATAATGTATAGCCTTCCATGAAATAACAGATTCACATTCATAGTCTGTCAGTAGAACAACATTGCTTAATTTTGTTTTTAACAAGTGTGGGGATGTCTAAGGCCTGCACTGTACAAAACAAAGTGAAGTAAATCATTATGTTCCACAGACTGAAAAAATGAAATGCTCTTCTGCTATCACAATGGGGGCTGTTGGCTTTGTTGCCTCTGAATCGTTTCCTGGCTTGGCATGTCCGTGGGGAACTACCAAGACTTGTTGCTCTGTTTGTCCCATTCATTTGCATTTTTTCACTGCAGAACTGCATTTAATTATCACACAGAGAGCCCATTTACAGAGATAATGAGAGGGAGACCAAAAGCAAGCAAAACTCCCCATTACACAGTTAAACACTATATGTACAAGAAAAGCAAATCCTGCACTACACACATTCGATTTCCCTCCATACGCTCTCCTTAAAAAGAGATAAAACTTCAACAGTCACATATCGCTCTTGACTTCCGCCATAGAAGTCTTAATTGGTCACTGTAGCTCGAAGATGTGAATTAAAGAGGGCATATAAAAATACCTGGCCAAAACTAATTTAGATTTCAGACTCTTGAAATATCTTGCTGGACGAGGGGGAAAAAAAGACAAAACAAACATCCTTAAAGTATATCTACACCATCAGATATCATTTTACAACCGGTGGCAGCACAATATTCAACTAACCATGACAGTGACATGCTACAAATTACAGTCTGTAAGCCGGAACAAATTGCTTAGCCGCATGCAGTGTGGTTTTGGAGTAATCTCATAAATATCTGTAACATGACAGGAACACTGGTAGCCTAAACATGTCTCCTCTCCTTGCTTTAGACACAGCCAGGTGGCTATGTATTGTAAAAGATTGCTTCAGCCACCTTTCCTGTGACGCTCGTAGCAGATATGTTTGTTCACAAAACTAAAGTGTGTCCAGATCAACTCGGTACCAAGAGACAAAGCTTGATTCATGCAAACAATTATTTTGAGGGAGCAAAGACAGAATCTACTAAGGAGGTAATAAAAATGTGTGGAATGTTAATAATGGCTACATCATTGTGTGATTTTACTACTGCTGCTGCCGAAAGACTCTACAGCGCCGTAAACACTTTTACTGCTGTGACTGTTTGACAGCAAGAATAAATAGAAAGGAATAATGTGCAAGCAACTATCAAGGTTGTTCTTGCATTTGCCTGTTTCTCTCTTTATCCTGTTAAAGTATTTCACAGAAGTTGGCTTTCACCTTTTTTTTTTAATACAACAATATATAGCTTAGAGTTTTTCACAGTCTTTGTGAGAACTGTGGTTTGCTTCGGCTCACCCAAGAAGCAGTTTCTAATTTTCTTTGGTGCTTAATTATTCTCTGTGTAGTGGTTGTTAACTCACACTGTTTTCTACAGGTTTTGCTTGCCTTCACTGCATTATTTCACTTGTTTATGTATTGTTTTGAGGTATCTTTATACTGCATTCTTAGAATTGTACAGGGAGTCTACCTTTACTTATGCCTCAAGTCCAAAATGTCCATCACCAGGCAGCTTTCCAATGCAAAAACTCAAGGTAGGTGCGAGGTGGTGTTAATGTTTTCAGGAACAGCGCCCGAAGTTACCCTTTCAGCCTTTCGTTGCAGTGTACAATCTGACTGCGTTGACCCCGATGCTAATGCAGAGTTTGCAAAAACATTGGCTCATACTAGTTACTGGTAGTTCTATGAGCATGTAGGAGTAAGAACAACAGAGGGATAATTGTGTTAGTCTACATGGTGGATTTTATGTCGCTCATAGCACCTGTTACTTGACAGGAACATGAAGACGGCAGAAAAAAATGTAATTTGTCGTTCTCTGAGTTTAACCAATAAGCACCAAGACCTGCACGACAGCTTTTACGAGCCACTCAGAAGTATCTACGCTGGAGTAGGTACTTTTCCTCAATAGATAAACCTGGAAAAGGCTGTGCTGGGGAGGTTCCTGTACTGTTTTTAGGGCCAATATCAGTTACTGGTAATCAAGAAAAGCCACATTTCAACATATTTGGAACCTATATACATGAAAAGGTATTTATTAACGGCATGTGAAAGCAGGGAACCTGTCACTAGTAACTAGCTTTATAAATAAGTAAATAGGAGTGATGACATTTGAGCATCACATGACACTACAATGCTCTCCTGTTCACCGTTAGATCAAGTCATTGAGATCAGCATCAGTTACATCTGTTCTACTGTTTTGTTTTCTATTATATCACTTTTATTGCCCACTAAAGTCCAGATCTTGAAGCATTATTAGTTATTGTTTTCCAGATACTGTCTCAGAGTAATCTGTGGCTACCTCCTAACGTAGTCGCTAGCCGTTAGCGTAGCCTTGGCCACTGTGAAAGTAGCTAATGTCCTGATTCGTGAAGACAAATGTGCTTCTGGCTCAGTTTTTGCCTGCTGTGTCCATCAGTTAGAGCAGGTTATTAAAGTTAACCTGACTATAGAAGGATGCTATGCTGCTCCAGACAGCGGGGCAGCTGGCAATGGAGGCACAGCTAACCTCTTAGCAATAGCTGTAACCTAGCACCGTCAGCTGAATAAGTTCCAGCTGCACCGCTTGTTAACACCTACAAGTGAATTATTAGGGTCTTTCTGTGGAATACTAGGAACGTTAGTGGAAGACTGCGGCATTTATTAAACCTTCAGCAGTGTCTGCTGCCTCAAGTTACAAACACAGCTCCACTAATTTAGCACAACTCTGCAAATGCACTCTGTCTCTCTGTGTAAACAATAGCTGTGATTGGCTGATATTGATATAATAGCCAATCAGATAACATTGTGGGCGGGGCATTGCTTGAGACCACAAAGTGACTGCAGAGAGAGAAGCGACTGAATAAGAGCCCAAGGAGCACATTTTTGTATTTTGCGATAACCGGCCAATAAAAATGACAAAACTAATAATCTAAAAATGTCGAGGTCAATAATATTCTGATTTGGCTCTCGTTTGTGGTTTACTGGCATTATACATTATACACAACAGAGGTAATTATCTTTAAATTATTTTGGATTGTGGTATCAATAATATATCTGCATGGTCTTTGAAAATATCTTTCTTCCTCCCCTTTTTCTTTTGTGTAATAAATGTTTTGGGGTTTTTTTGTAATTTATTTAAAGGTATGTAGATATACTGCCTTACAAAGGTCACTTGCATGAGAAGTATCTCTTCAGTGCATGTATTCCAAGTGTTGACAGTGTGCAAAGGTGGATTTTTTTTTTTTTAACTTGGACTCATTATTCACTCTTCTGTGTATGAGTTTAAATATAGTGCATGAGTGCAAGAATAACTGTTCTTATCTAAAAGTGCATAATTTGAATGGTTCCCAACAACAATCACAGCTTGAAATGCTTTCAGTTTTCATTGTTGTTTCAACAGTTGAGGTGTGTAACATTAGGCTACAGTTGGATGGAACACAGTTTTGTTTTTTTATATATATACCCCTTGTATTTTTTCAGAATGGGCACTTATTGCTGATTTTATGTTGGTGTTGTGTTGTTTTTTTCTGGTGTAGCAATTTCCCTGAGGTCTTGTACCAAAGGGATCAATAAAGTTTTATTCTAATTCTAATTCTAATTCTTATCCGTTTCAGTACCATAATGGTCCAGTTGTGATAACTATATAACTCTTGAAACAACGTCTTCTCAACTACACAAAGATACAGAAGCAAATTGGACCGCCTCAAGCATCAGAAGGACTGCGGAAAGTTCTCCTACATTCTCGGAACAACTGACCGACCAAGAAGTTTGAGAAACAGGGTAAGTTTGAATTACATTAACATTTTCACCATAAGGCTATGGGAAACACTTAACCTTGACATCCCAGAGAAGTACCTTCGTATTGACAACTCAATCACTTACAAAATCTAAGTGAAGTGAGCTTGTTACTGCTTCCTTGCAGTAGGTATAGACACCAGCTGAATCAATATCCGAAGGCTGCAAAACTCCTGGCAGTATGCAGTGACTTTAAATAAAAACTTGTCTTGGCGGTTTTCTTAACTTTTTTTAAGGCATTTATCTAGACTTGTCCACTTCATTGAACTAATGCGAAGTGTATAACCTTTGGTTGAAATGGCCCTATTCAGCCTTGAATGTAAAGCGGGACTTTGCCAACTCAGTCTCTTGACACCTTGCAGTGTACTGAGGCGTGAGATTCTGCTGCTGCTTTGGCTCTTTCAATTTCCTCAGCCAATTTCAGCCCCTCACTGTGTCAGGGAATCTGCATAAAGACAGTGCATATCTGTACTTGTCATGTAGCATATTGTACACGCTTTGTATGACATTTGTCTTAGAAAAAAACCTCTAGACTGATCAAGCAGGTGAAAATGACAATATGAAGAGTACCGCAACACACTTCACTGCGTACTCTTGCCGCACAGGTCAAGTTTCTCATCCACGGACAGCACACATGTAGCTCGCTATGCAAAAACAAGTGGAAGAACTAGCACTTCAAATTCTTGGTCAACAGGTCAATAACATCAGGCTTCTTATCTCTGCTTGTTGAAGGTCGACTGAAGCATCCCCGGCTGTTTTCAGCAGCCACCCAGCTATGAGTGCCATGAGTTTGTTAAAAACACCATCTTTGGCTGGCTTTTTACTGTGTTCTGCCCACTCATTTTAAAACCAACCTTGACTCCAACAGATTCACATCCCTATGCAATTTAACTGTATTCTAAAATATCTTTGCTGGATTTTTTTTTTTGTTCTACTGTTGCTCTTTTTCAGCCAACTAATCAGATATTATGCAGGACTTGTCCCCAATAGTAACCTCCAAAAATAAAGGAGAAGCTTTAAACATGTTGTGAAAGAGTTGTATTTTAACCTAAACCATGATATTTTTCAAAGCCTAACTAAGTAATTTTGGTGCCTTAACTTAACCAAGCTTCGAACATGGTCTTATTGTTGTGAAAGAGTCAACCAAAGTGTAATATTTTCCTAAACCTTGCCAGACTGGATGCAAAACTCAGTCTCCTGAGTGAAAATTTGTGCCTTCACTGTCTTTACAAGTACTTTGTGACATCAAAGCTTCACCTTTTGGAGAGAAAAAAAGAAACTTTGACACTTGCAAAACATAAATGAGAATGCAGCTTAGTTGTATGGAAATGTAATTATTGGGACACTTGGCTATATTCAAAAATTAAATCCTGAGAAGAGCTCTTTAACAGATGGCTACAAGCATAGTATTGTGCTAAGAGGCTGAGGATAAAGACACATATAACAAGGAAAAAGTCATCATCCTCAGAGGCTGATGATCCACTTTGAGAACATGGAAATAAAGGAAAAGGAAAAGCACGGCTCTCAGTTAATCCTCTTATTTTAAGCACGATAAGGAAAAATGTAAGATCAGACTAATAAAATGTTTGAAACTAATCTTGTATGCGACTGGTCAACAGGCTTGCAGTTTTGGTACGCCGTAATACTATTTCATCCTTTTAGCTAAAATGGCTGCAGCCTGAGATCCTGAGACGGAGCATGATGAAGTGAATGAGAGAGGAAAGAAGCAAGTCGGATCATGTATATCAAAATGTGAAAATGACGTTGTTTTTGCAAAAACAAAAAAAGACATTACCGTTATCCTAATGGGTGCTTTATTGTTTTGTGAAATGTGCCACTCATATGAAGTGATGCTAAGTCCCACACTGAGCTGTCTAGAAAATACCTAATTACTCATGCATGGTAAGACAAACATGTTGCTTTGTCTTTGAGAGATAGTTCAAGCTTGGAAAAACACAAACAAAACGAAGGTCACTGCACTTTTTTTTAAATTTATTTTATTTTTTTAGCATTTATCAATTTCTTCTCACCACTTAAAACCAAGCCTCAGAAAAATAAATAGATGATAAATAACAACAACAATTTTAGGAATTACTTTCCTTTGTGTGTAGCCTTTGAAAACACCTGAAATTATTCTGTCGTCAGTGACAATGAATTTGTATAACACCTTCCTCCCAATTCACTCTGCTCTCCTGAAAAGGAAGGAGAAAAGTGAATCCTTTACTCAGTGGGACATTAATAGCCCTACTTCATACAGTACCTATTCATATGTGAGATTGGCTAGTACGAATGCCAGAGAGATGAATAAGGCATGAGAACTATGCACGGTTTAAGAATACTAAATGAGCTACAAAGAGGCTGCAACCATCACTGAACGCTTGGCCTTCAGTTGCTGATTTCTTTTTTTTTCAAAAATCTTGTCAAAGAACAAAGGTGGATTGGTAATCGTGCCTGCACCGTGTTAAAAAAGACAAAAAAAAAAAAACATGAGCACACTTTCTAGCCTCACAAGAACTGTTGCAGCCGTATTAATGAGTTGGGAGAATATTACATTGCATTTACTGAATGGTATTTGCAGAATTAATTGAATTTGAGGTTTATGAATTAAAGAGGAGCCATGTAAATTATAATCCTCAATTCACTTGACAACTTGGGCGTGAAATCCATTTTCATCTTTTTCTTTAACTTCCTAATTTCTGAGTGCAGCGCCTGATCATGTCTCTGTATATTAAAGCAAGTGGATCTGACTGCAGATAAAATGGATTTCCAAGGAAGCAAAGAGGCAGAGGAGTACGGTAGACCTTATCCATTAACAGAAAACCGCACAAACTCATCCCAAGACTAACTGATATACTAAATTGTATGCAAATGCAGAGATATGCTGAGGACCTGGCACACATACACAATATCGTCTAAACTTTTCTTCCACATTGTAAACCTTCCACTGCATATCAGCAACTGTTTTTATAATAACTTTTGTTATTGTGGCTTTATCAGGATCAATAGGCGTCTACTTGGTGTTCTCAAGACATCAACATAGAACCCCCATACAGCTAACTACATGCAAGCTCTTTGTCACCTGTCATAGAAACTGTAAAAGATTTCCTAAATCAGGCAAGAAACAGACAGACCATGCAATTACAGACTGATGCAAATTTTGAGGTGAACCTTTTCCTGTACAACACGAACTGGAGATCACTTTAAAGATAAAATAAAAAATCAGCTTTACATGCTTAAAACAACCTATGTTCACATCTTTTTTTTTTTTCTTTCTTACTGGACAGGTGACCTTTTTGCTGCGGTGCCAGTAATTAGTTTCCTCTCTAAATAGCAAAAGGTGGTGAAGTAGCATGAGGTGTCACATGTCAACCTGTTCTTGTGCAATTGCTACTTTGCTGTATATAGATATAGCAGCATTAAATGCAAAGGGCTTGCTGAAGTTCAATACAAATGAGTGGTTGTGGTGATTAATGAACACAAATGGCAGCAGACATGTCGATGGTTTCCTTGTCTCAAAATAGCTGTGCAATCACAGCGACACATGCCGAGGACAGCTCAACAAATGCAAAGACACTTCTCCAATAAATCGTACTCTTTGGATGTTGCAGACCTGCAGCTGGATGCAGATGGTGAGCAGTTTCAACTGTCAATTAAAGTTAGTTAGAGTAAATTATGGGACGTAAGTAATAATAAAATAGCCTGGTAAAGCAGTTGATGATCACAAATGATGTTTGCTTCACAACACGTCAAATGAACTATCCATCCATTATCTATACACCGCTTAATCCTCACTAGGGTCACGGGGAGGCTGGAGTCTATCCCAGCTGACTCAGGGTGAAGGCAGAGGACACCCTGGACAGGTCACCAGTCTATCACAGGGCTACACTTAGAGACAGACAACCAAGCACACTCACATCTACAGACAATTTAGAATCACCAATTAACCTCAACATGTTTTTGGACTGTGTGGGAGGAAGCCGGAGAACCCGGAGAGAACCCACGCTGCACGGGGAGAACATGCAAACTCCACGCAGAAAGATTCCGGTGCCCCCACCGGGACGCGAACCGGAATCGCTGCGAGGCAACCGTGCTACCAACTGCGCCTCCTCGCAGCCCTCAAATGAACTATCCATCTTTAAACTAGTCCATGATGACCACAAACAGAATGCAGAACCTCTGATTTGGTAGAGGTGCACAGGTCTACTTTGTAGCAGCAGGATGCCATTTAGGCAAGTTTTAAGGAAGCTAGGAGCAGTGGAGGAGAGCATGCAGTGGCACTGTGCTCTGATTCCATACTTTCCAAACTGAATTTTGCCATTGGTTGGCTGCAGGGTCTTAATGAACTGAAGTAGCAGCTTTTTTGTTTCCGTATAAAGCAGCTGCAGATCACAGATAATGTAAGAATCACCCATAATTAATAAAGAGTGCAGACTGACCTCCTGACATCGCTGCCTTCACCACATCAGCAGTGTTATCATATGCATCTACCGACTGGGGAGTGTTTAATTGGAGTGCTTATGTTTTCAGGGTTATTACGATATGGTTGGAGTGCTACTCACAGTATCGAGCCCTTAAACACCATTCAAGCTTCGACTGGAGAGACAAAAACAGCGAGTCCGTGTGGAGCAATGAGGAGACTTTAATGTTGTAAACAGAAATGGCATATTTCACCTTTTCTCCATTGTTTGTTTGTCTGAACGTAAGTCCACCTGCTGCATCCTCTAATGGTTTAAGAGCATGAGACTGTAAAACTAGCACCAGCAGTTGTTTATCTCTATGTATCAGAAAGTACCCGACAAAAACATGCATTTGTTTGCATTTTCTTTTGATGATTTTCTAAAAAGATTGGGTTCAATTGTGCAACACGTGAATGGAAACTTGACCCCTACACATCAGCGACACATCAGTCTGGATAGTGTCCGATAAGATCAAACACAACTTTCACAGCAGTGGAATAAGTGAAGTTGACGCAAAGAGAGGAGGTGATTAAAAATAATAGGCTGTTCATGTCCTGGATTGAGTTGCTGTGGATATCAGGAAACGTCACCATCATCAAAACTTTACCTCAGATCAATAAAGTTCCAGTTTATCATAGTCTTACTGAGCCCACAAACAAAACAAATTACCGTAAGTGCAGTCTGTGCTGGCAAGGTCTAATTGCGTATACTGTTCATAGTCCTAATCAACTGTCAACATGGCAGCTTCTGAGAAAGACACAACAACAGATGTGAGGAAAGTTCTGTGTTGAATTAATTAGGATTTAAACCTGAAAATGAGTTTTTAACCATTTTTGTTTATTGTTTTGCTTGAAATGTAAATGAGTGATTTTCAGTGCCATGCTACTTTAGTTCCCAGGGACTACAAACTGCAATTATTAGAACTTGCACAACAACACTGTTTCCTCAATATGTTGTTGTTATTTGTCCTTTTGTCCAGTACGCATTCAAATTAACTTTGCCTAAATCCTAGTTTTACTCTTTCATTACAATTTAGAAACCAATTGGGAATACAGTCTGCCCTAAAGAATGCATTCATTGAAGGCGTATGGTAAATAAACAAGCTAAAACTAATCAGATTTACATATTTTCCAGCATATACCTTTAATTAGTTGTTCTTTTTAGAAATACTGTAACAAGCAGGGACGTTTGGATTGAGTAGTACTGGAGGATAAGTCGTGTCTTTGTTTAATCATCATCTACCCAAAACAAACCAGCAGAAATGAAAGTCATTTCTCAGTGAAGTGCATTACGTATTACTAAAGGAACAATCAAAACAAAAAAACTCAACTTCACTTTCTTTTTCCCAAGACAATTCCTGCACACTTGAGTTCTGCAAACTTCTATGTTTCGGCAGCTAATGAGAATCTTCAGCGTTGTGTGTGACGTTTTGTGATGGCATCTAATTGCAGCTGTGTTGTCAGCCAGCATGTCCTCGTCTAAAGTTATACTACATGCATGTTAGGCATCTGATCACATTTTCTGGACAGATGGCCTACCTTAAAAAGAGTAAATCTGATGGCCGCACATCTGTTTTTCAATTGGCCGATCTGGAATCCACTCTATCACTGAAACTCATTACACAGTGTGGAGGAGACGGGGACTGATAAACCTCCGCTGAGTCCATCTATTCTGCAAGCATATTCAATTAAAAAATTCATTTGTCTGAGGGACTTTACATTAATGTGTAATGATACTGTGATATTCATGAAACATCAGTGTCTATGACCTTGTCCTTTGTCACAGGATCTTTGCCCTGTACAAGTGAACATTTCTAAATTAAATAAATATATATGTATGTGTATATA
>NW_007578606.1:40545-186843 GCF_000690725.1 Stegastes partitus
TAGATAGATAGATAGATAGATAGATAGATAGATAGATAGATAGATAGATAGATAGATAGATAGATAGATAGATAGATAGATAGATAGATAGATTAAATTTGGGTTGTAATAGTCTAAAAGGCTGCAGTGCACCTGTTTCAATTGAAATTAACACAAAAGTAACAAAGATGTCAATGATGTAAAACCATAAAATAATTCTACAAACTTAACTTTTATAGTGCCAACGATTCCCCACTTATTCAGTATTTATTCCCTATGACCCCTGATATAAAGTCATGTGTACTTCCAAACCCTTATCAGAGGGAATGCATCTGTGAAGAGTGACTGTCTCCTTTGGGTTGTTTCATTCCAGTGCATTTCAGGTACCTTTTTTTTGTTGTTTGTTTTCCTGTCCTTGTAGGGTTTTCACCCTGTAGATTCATCTGGCTTATCATCAGACTGGGTGCAACCTGTCTGACAAGAATGTTGAGGCTTGATAGGACTCCTACACAGCTCCAGTTTAATCAACACTTTAGTGCTTTGTGGTGTCAATATTCTGTCTCAGTAATCGATCCGCAACACAAAAATCTGAAATTATTTACTGCATCAGAGCAAAATTCCTCTAAACCTGGTTAACGCTTAAATCAATAATATTACATTTAGCAACTATTTGTGCTAATAAACAAGCACTTGGGGGAAAAAAACACTTCAGTGGGAAACAAGAAAAATTTGCTTTGTGGTATTTATTTTGTCACTACATGCACATTATAGCATTCCTTTTATAAATTTATTATTGGCCAAAAGAAATACTGCAGTGGTAAACCCCTATAGTGTGGTTGGTTTTAGTCATAATTGTATTTAAGATCATAGAAGGTCTCGCTGTGTCTTTGACACACTTGATAATATAATATATAGTACAAAATTTCTGGCCGATACCAATATTTGATATTAAGATTTCTGATATTGTGGATAACCGATATTACCGTTGTCGATATTCAATTTTTGTTCACACTAAAAAATGAGTGTAAGTCAGCACAGTGAGGACGTGAGAAGTATTCAACAGAAGCCCATACCAAATCACACCACATAGTCTTCTTCATTATGTAACAAAAGTAAAACATATTTAAAGTTCAAGTCCAGGACCATCTAAGTAAAAACAGCTGTGAAATAGCAGCAATATTAAATGTAGAGACGAAGGCGCTAATGTTAGACAATCATCTTTTTTTTTTTACATTTGTTCATCGGGCCGATACCGATATATGGGAAAAACCACTAACATCGCCTGGTGGTCGCCAAGATATCGTGCATCCTTATGTAATATACAAACTGATAGACGGATGCTCAAAACGTGCCATGACTGTGCCTGTAAAAATCAAACAATTGTACCTGATTAGTAGTTTCCTTTTGGAGTGATATGCTGCTCCTAACAATGCCTGTAATGCTCCTTAGGATTCCCATGATGGAAACATGTCAAGCACCATGTATGAAGAGTGCTGAATCGTTACAGATGTGTCAAAATGCTGACTCTTTAACTTGAATTTCTTTTTGGAGAAGAAGAAGAAGTCACAGCCTATTCTAATGAGTGGGAGGGGTGAGGCGCGACAGTTGTACAGTTGATTGTGTGACCATCATGTGACTGGGTGCACAGCGCACTGGAGAACCCATCTGCAACGTCTTCCTGCTTCAGTTTAAGATCCACAGAAAAACTGAAACCTAGCAATGTTTACAAAATCGTGAGCAACACAGATCCCCCCTAGTTAGCATGGTGTCATGTGGTTCCCCGTCCATGTGATCATCCTCTGAGATGTGTGATCACGTCACCCACAGCAAACAGTCCCCGAACTTTTGTATCGCACCACGTAGCTCACGTGCTTTTAGTTCTGGCTAGAAGTGGATATGAATTTCACTCTTGTGTGAGTGTTGGGTGACTACATTTGGCACACAGCGGTGCAACCGTTCATCATTAGTTGTCAGTTTATGCTTTTATCGTGCACTTCTCAGTGATGCTGCAGTCATAAAGAAATGCCGACTTGACAGTTCCACTGAGAGGCTGAAGTTCTAACTAAATCTTCTCAGATTATTTTAATTTCATGCCCGTGTAATGAAATCTGACTACGGAGTTGAGATATGTGCTGGGAAAAATGCATCACTTGTACAATAATCTAATAATATCCAGATAAAAAACAATAACCTGCCTCTTCATCATTGCTGCTGAAGCATCCTTGCCCTTAGTTGAGATGAATCTCAGCATCCCAGAACCTCCCACAGTTGTCTCAGCTGCCTGAGCAGCTCCCAGGTCCAAGAGGGGATTTGGCAGCATTTCAATAGCAGGGCAGACATCCAAGATCTCTGAGCCTTCACTGTAGCTCCTCCTCTCCTCCCCTCACTGCTGTCCTTTACTCTCACCTCCTCTTCACTTTCTACCCCTCTCCTACATTTCCTCCTGTCTCCTTTAGTTTTCATCCCTAGTCATGTCCTTCCTTTGGGGATGCACCAGTCTAACATGTTTTCTTGCACTATCTGAAATCAGAGTATCAGCTGATAGACTGACGGTCTGATCCAAAGCTCCCTTATACCAAATTTAAAGTTGTATATCTCACTTTGTGCAGGTAATGTGAAAGATTTTCACAGAGTGAAACAAGAGATTAATAATGTGAAACGTGGTGGCAACACGGCATGACCACTGAATAGATGTAACAGATAGAAACACTGACTTTTGAAACGAAGATTACCTAAACAATATTTACTATGTTTGCAGTGCGTTTCATTTAATTGGTCACATTCAAGCAGCGACCTTCAGGCCTGAAAAGGAAGCCAAAGCAGAAGTGCCGAAAACTGCAGTTTCTCATATGGCCACTTGAGGCTGATTCTAAGGTGAGTCAGTCCCCTCAGAACCCCATGTTAAAATGTCCAACTTTACGGCAGAAACAAACTTGTTCACACCCCTGTACAAAAAACCTCTTTGGTCTCTATACCTTAGTTCGTTCTTCATGACAATTGTATAGAGTCAATTTTTGTGCAACTCACCCATTTGAATTGTATTAAGGCCTAAAAATATGCAGATTGATGAGCATGGATGGCTTTACTGACAGGTGGGTGTCATCATACAACAGTCCATGGCCCACGGTTTTGGCATCGAGTGCTCAGCTCCACTTCTGCTCCGCCTCTTTGCTCACTTTTGGATTAGTGGGGAGTTAAGAGGAATAGAGCGATGCCAAGACAGCAACTGCTGGTGCCATCACAATGAGCTTAAAAAGTGTTTTTAAGGAAGTCTGTGTGTGACGCCACAGAAAGTTCATCCATCTTTATATACAATCAATGGCCACATCATGGCAGACACCCAAGTTTGCTTCTTAAGGGCGATCAGTGCCGACTATTGCTGCAACGATTAGTTTATAAATAGAAAAGTGACCAAAAAAATCCAAAAAATTATCGACTATTTTCATGGAGTAAAACAAAAACTGTCCCGAATAATGAAATTAATTTAGGGTACATGATCAGTGCACCCCTTTTTCCTTTTTTCTTTCATTATCCCTTTTCCTCATTTTCTCTAAGTACCTCTCCTGTCCTCCAAACTCATCCCTTCTACCTTGATAAGGTCCATTGAACACCTAAATTCTGATTTTAGCTGCTGCAGCTTTGTTGGTCAAATGAGGATAAACATAGAATGACCCTTGTACTTGAACAGTTTTCAAAATAACTAATTTGAGCTTGTTTTATATATCGTTTTTCCTTTAATTTTCAGTAAAAGCTATTAGAAAGCAACGGAAAAACTAATTATTAGTCCTTCTTTACCTCCCTGCACAGCGCTGTGTTGACGCTGCAGCTTTCAGCTAAATTAATATAGATGCTTTCCTAACTAAATAAATGAAAGCCTCCTTTTTCAAAAGCCTGGCCATGTGGTAATCAGTGCTTAATTACAAAATAAAACCACCACCCACAAAGTGCAGCACCTCCTTTTAGTAAAAGATTGGTTGCCCGGGTATTTTCTTGGTCTTCATTCTTTTGAACAAATGGGCTTTTTCAGGATTTTGTCCACTTAGCTGTCCTCCTGGGTGCCTGGGAATCTGGAAGACACAGTAAGTTCACTTTCCCGAACTTTGAAGCCCCTGACGATATAGTATATCTGTCATGCAGGTGAGCAGGATAGTGAAGAAAGATGAGGTGAAGAGAAAGGAGGGATGATCTGGCTGCCCTGAACCCTCTGGCTCTTTCTTTTGTCTCTTCTCGGTGGCAAGTGAGCATCTGGCAGAGCTAAGCTTTCCAGGTCTCCCTTTCCATATTTCTTTCATTCTCTCTATTGGTTTCTGTCGGGCTCTGACAAAGGCAAGCTGGCAGACAAATCCAGTCAAGCAGAACACCGTGCTCAGATGTAAGACTATTCGTTTTAGCGAGAGTAAGTCAGGAAGCAGTCCCTCCTTTTCTGCTTCTACGGTCAATTTTGTACGGGGTGTCAACATAATAGCTGCATCAGGGTAATGGAAAAATATGTTAACCTCAGAGAAAAGAGATTTGTGCTAATTTGAAAAGCACAAGGACAAACAAATACCTCCATAAAATCAGGCCTGTCAAGTCAACACATTTCAAATTCAAGCTTTGTTATATAAATTACTTGCATAGCTGCACAGGATAAAGGGATGTTCCTTTTAAATATTCAAAGCGTGCCACTGGCTTCTTTCCATTTGCCCTGGCCCTTGAATCAGCTCACAGTCCGATAGAAATGCTGCAGATGATTAGTGACACATATGACTCATCTGTATTTCAAGGAGGCACATCACCAACCAAGGGCCGTCTGGTGACCGCGAGAACAATCGTGGCTGGATATTGGTTCACATTCAGGTTGCACACCTAATCACAAACTTGATAGGACTGTGTCAGGTAACTGGGGCTGTAATTTTGTGCTTCAGTGGTTTCAGAAAAGCACTTTGATATATATGTTTCAAAGCTAAAACAGACAGCTTATCTGATCAGCAGGCGCTTTTTATGATGAATTACATACAAGGTAAGGTCAAAATAATGGGACCACCCAAACGCCAACATTAAGTCTCCCCAGAGTGACGGATGGGATTTCTATTCTAGAGTGGCTCCATTTCCTGGCAAGTTATCAGCCCTCGGGGAGCTGGATTAATTGTAGTAATTTCTAATACAACACTTTGTGCTGAATGATCTCGTTCTGGGATGTGGCTCCTTTACATGATGACAATTTCCCTGGGATAATCAGGCAGTTGGAGGAGAACAAAAGAACAACAGAAAATGGGTCTAAATTTGCTTGTTAAATGTGGTGCACGCTTTTATCTAAAAGTACAAAAAAGTTTAAAAAGATATATATATATATTTATATTTTAGCAAACAAACATTTTATTCTGCCGTGAAAAAATCTTAAGTGAAATGCACCAGCAGGTTGTGGGTCTTCAGATTCTACAAACAGATTACATTTTCAACATCCTAATGAGAATCACCTTTCCCTCAGTGGAGGGGAGACCACTGTGACATTCCTGTTCGTTTTTTCTTCTTTTGATAAAATAGCACTACATTACTGCCCTCTACTATCTGCAATGCCTCTTTCTCTATTCAGACACTTTTCTCTCTCAATGCTGGTACTGCTGCTGCACCCCAACTGTTAATAGGTTTAACATACTGTCAAAGCATTGCAAATATATTATTCATCACACAAGTGCACTGTGCTTATCTAGAGAGACAGAGTATGGGCACATATACAAGGTCATGACATCCTATATGGAAACCTATAACTCCACGCAATCTCTCATTCAGCATTTCTATCATTGGTCATGAAAAAAACAAAGCATGTTTCTGCAATATTTATTGTACAACAGCAGTTGCTAAAGAAATGAAAACCTTTGTGAAGTTGAAGTAGAAAAGTGCGGCAGCATGTGTAGTTACATCACCATAACTTGGGTTTTGTCCATTCATAAATATGACCGAAGCTCTTTGCAGCTGTAATCACAGTGGTCTAAAAGCTTTTCCAGTGTTCGAGCAAACTGACCGCTCATCCCCACCTATAAACTTTGGCTACACCATGATTTTAATTCTGTGGATATCTTGCAGTTCCAGGAAAGGGTCACAAAGAACACAGATGCTGAATAAAAAACATGATTTTTTTTTTTTTTTTTTTTAAACTACCATCCTTACCTAAACAAATGAAGACGTATTGCTGAGAAAGGACTTACTCTGGGTTGTTTACAGTCAGAGGTTGAAGTAAGGTTTTCTTACTTCACAACCAAAACAACCACCCGCTCTCACATTGAATAACGGTGGGTTGGCTACTGCCAATGACTGGAGTGGAGGATTGCATGATCATTTCAGCATCGACAATGCAATGTGTGTATGTGAATAACCAAATATGATATAACGCAGCAACAGAGATGAACTTAAAAGAAAGATTTGGTTGTATAAAGAAAAGCAACATGAACCGTACAGAAAGATTTCAACTACAGAAAGACGTTGACTATTAAATGGATACTTGGGGCAGCTGTGGTTCAGGTGGTAGAGCGAGTTGGTCGATGGTTCCATTTCGCCCTGTAACCCATGTCATGGTCGTTGTGTCCTTGGGCAAGAGACTTCACCCACCCTGCCTGGTTTGAATGCGCATGAATGGATTGTTTAAGGTGGTGGTCGGAGGGGCCATAGGCGCAGAATGGCAGCCAGGCCACTGTCAGTCTGCCCCAGGGCAGCTGTGGCTACAATCGTAGTTACCACTACCGAATGTATGCGAATGAATAATTGACAGTGTAAAGCGATTCTGAGTGTCTAGAAAAGCGCTATATAAATCTGATCAATGATTATTATTACTTTATTGTCTCTTGCGACTGCTGCTACTTCATGAGGCAACACCACTGGCCTCTAGTATGAATGATTTAATACATGTATGTCATCTGTTAAGTTGATTTATTGACAAAATCATACAGGACCAAAACTGTTAGAGAAAGAGTGATTGGATTGTGTGACCTCGTCATGTATCTAAGCGTCGTTTCCGTAATGATGTAAAGACTTTGACAATCAACAGTCAAGTCTTTGAGCCATACTGACTTAGAAACAATCCCAGGAGCAAGATGAATAATGCACCAGAAAGGGAGTTGGTATAGATGAAAATCCATCCTTAATGAATATAGAAGAGTTTAGCAACAGTAACTTTCCATACAAAGACATTAAACTTCATCCAAGTATGACTCGTACAGGGAATTGTTATGTATGGCTCCACTGTGGTTTACATTTATCTCAGATTAAAGTGGCTATAATTGTGATAGTGACTAAAAAATATACTCTTTCAGTGAAAGTCTGACTTCGTTCTACAAAATGGCACTTGTAGAATCAAGTCCTACAGCTGTACGACTAAGAAACTCCACGTATATGTGGAAAAAAGGAACGTTTTGGGAAATTTTGGGGTAGGTGACACAAAATATATTTTTTTTAATGAATGCAAGTTTGGTGTGAAAGTGGAAACAACTATAAACAAAGTACAAACTGTAGCAGATGGAGCTAAGAGTACAGGAGTGCATAAGAGAGAACTTTTAAAACTGGTTGTTTCTTATCAGGATGAAGGATAATATGTAGAGACCAGTGACGTGGGGTCAGGGGAGGGAGGTGAGGCAGAGCCTCACCTGACATCACAGAAAGAAAAAAATATATGATGATAAAATAACTTAAACGGTTATATCTATCCAGTGATTTGTACTATAAAGTATTTATTTTTTCATTTAGCCTTGTCAGTTTTGACGATTTTTAAATTCAAAATCGCTACATTTTTGCAATTTCCCATTCAAATGCTTGGAAGAGAAGCCGGTGAGGCAGTGGCGAGCTCAGCCTCACTTGGATTGCACAATCCCTCGCTACCTACGCTGGCTGCCTGCAGTGACAACGTGCTGCTGTCTGGATGTCACCAGTAACATGATTCAAACACATTTAATATATGAAGTGATTTTCCATAGTTTAGCTGATGTACATAATGATGTACAGTGTTTTTTGTTACCAACTGTATGTGTGTGACGTGTTCCGTGTGCTGAGCGATCATAAACGGCTGAGCAGAGGTTCCAGGTGAGGCAGGCAGTTCTCTTGCCTCATGGCAGGGGGCGCTCTGATCCCAGACATGCTTCTTGTGACTCTGTGGCTGTAGAGTAAGTGACAGCAAGCTAGACTAGGTACGGCATACAGTTAGCAAGTCAAGTGCAGCGAAGGAAGATAAGGAGACTTTTACAAAAAAGCAACGGATGTTTTGTCCAGAAGGAGTGGAGCATGGACCTCATTTAAAGGTAAAGGTCAGACCGCAATAACTTAAATGAAAAATAAAAAAGAAACATGCGTTTTGTGGGCTACAGCTTGTATGTGTAACGAATGCAGATATGAAACATAACCCGTAAACTGCTGCCAGTCAAATGGCAAATAAGCTACTGTGTAGAGTGCATGTATTTGTAAATCAGATTCTGATGACGTCAGCGCCTCACCAGCCATGAACCTCACCGCACGTCACTGGTAGAGACAGATATCGTGTTAAACTTGATGAAACTAAGGCCTCTGGCATGAATGTCCTTCTAAACTGTTCTTGACTTGATTTGTGGCCAAGATTTTACACAAATAAAGGTGTCTGACGAAGCTCACTTGTTTCATGTGAGGAAGAAGTTTGCATGAATCTAAATATTTACTGTCACAAAACTAAACTAATTGGGGACCAGATTGGAAATCTATAAGATGCAGGCGGTTCAAAACACACTCTTTCTGTGGCACGCTTGTATTGTTTGTTCTTCCACAAATGTTTTCAGATACATCTTTGTTTAAAGATAAAGTTAGTTTTTTTTCCCCCTATTTGCCACATTTACGCCACATAATTCACCTCACACACTTGAAAATACATCAGACTGCAATTTTAACAAATCATTATAATTTGATCTAATGATAGTGTTTTTCCTCCAATCAACAACAGTGTAATCAAGCAATTGGCAAGAAGCTGAGCACAGCAGCTTCTCATCATTGGCAGCTCTTTGGTTCTCAATTTTTTTATTTTTTTTTTCTCAAAGTAAACAACAAACAACACCAGCACTTCTCTGCTTTTATGCAAGATGACACTGAATCTTTTTTTTTTTTTTTTTTGCAATAATCAAAAGAAAATCATTTTGTTTATTTATTTATTCACTTTTTTTCCCTGTTGCTTTCCCATTACCATTCTCACCTTCTTCGCAGTACATTTAAACAACAACGGGACAAAGCATGTCAGCAACAGATGAGTGAGTCAGTGACCTTCTGGGCAAAGGCAGCCCAAGGTAGCATTAAGCCATCCAGCTCACACTTTGGAGTTGATTTCATTGCTGACTTAATTTCCATCCAGCAAATTGTTGTGTGTGGTAGAGTCAGATGCAAATGTCTATTCAGAGTAAACCATCAGCGGAGGTCAGACCTGGCACGGGCTAAGTATTCACAGCAGCACTGCAGCAGGAAAGAAAATGCTAAATGCACGGAGGAGGCAGGCTCCCTCCAAAATTACTGACAGGTCTCTCTCTCTCTGTTTGCAGGACGATTCTGCCACTTTATCTCGTCTGAGCCTCAGCGGAGACTAAGACTGACATATTCCAACTGGTTCTCTGCGCCCGCCGCAGACAAAATAACAAACTGCCAACCAGCGAGGATGTGTGAGGGGATGCATACTGTGCCCTTAAGGATTTATGCCCTGGTCTCTTTGAAGTCTTGCTGCAATCTCTGTAACTGTCTGGCCTTTGTGGACTAATTGCTTGTCTGCTGCACCGTGGCATGCAGCAATTGCTGAAAGGAGGTCTCACTCTAAAAATAAAGGGTTGCTGTCTTCGAGAGCTGCTTGTTTGAAATAGAGATGTCCAGCGATAGAGATATCATGGGCTGTGTGGTGCTTTTGTTTCTTCAACATACCTAGGAAACGCTGACACAACATACAGCACTACTACACTCGTGTGTGTGTGTGTGTGTGTGTGTGTGTGTGTGTGTTAAATAATAGAAAACACAGAAACAAATCCAGACAGCGTGAAATACTGTCCAACCACAAATACTACTGCCATTGCTGCTCTTGTAAGTAGGAAAACAACAGCATGAAAACCAGCTGCTACTATTGCTACTACACGGAAGGGATAAATGCAGGGCAGGCAGTATGAAAAGCTATTAGATTTTCTATTGCTGCTGCCTATATTACTACTATGTGAGTATTGAAGCTATAGTTAAAACGTTAAATGCCCCCCCCTGCTGCCACTTTGCTACAAGAAGCTACATCTATATTATTACGAGTGAAATAACAGAACTACTCTTTCTTTCCACCACTGCCACCGCCACTAATAACAGATTTTTACTTCTGCTACAGCTTCATGAAATGAAAACTTCCTTTACTGAGTGCATTATCGCTGCTATTTCTATGCCTGTAATCATTAACACCACCACTGTGGCGACAATCACCACTACACATACGCCTATAGGGGATTACTAGCACCCCTGTTGCTGCTTCTATTAGTGACGTTTTTTTTAAACCAGCAACGAATACCATTATTACTACTATTACCACTGTGACTGCTATTAAATCTACTCCTAACACGACCATTACTTCTTCACCAGTGACTACTATTATGTTCTGCCACTGCCAACATGGACAAAGACGTCTTAACTCGAGGACCGCTCACTGAGACCTTGTTCACATGAGCAAATGTTCTTGCAGTTACCACCTTTAGCACAAGTTCTCTTACAGATATCATCACAACAATCATCATTAGATTAGCACCATTACTTCTATGAAATCAGCCACTAACGATCATTACAATCACCACTAACCACCATCACAGTCTTATATTTATAGCTTTATTTTTAAAACACAAAGTGCGCAAATATTTAGGGATCGATCAAACATCAGCCTGGATGTTTAATGGAAAGGATATTAAGAATTTTTCTGATTATTAATATTGTTGTTTACTTGACTGATTCCCAATTAAATATATTCATTTAAAAATGTGCCATTCTAGCTCTGAGGCAACTGCCTCTCTCTATCTATAGCAGCAAGCAATGTCCCGCCCACAGCACTATCTGATTGGTTCAATGTCACTAGTAATAGGTTCTGAACACTAAAGGATAAAGTAACCTACAACTAACATAAACAAGAAAAATGCATTTTAACAATGATTTGTGTGAGAGTTTGTGGTATTCTAAATTTTCTTTTTAACTGTAAACATATACATGTTCCAGATATCGCTAAACAGTCTCCTTGTCATAAGTATCAGTATTGGGGGAACAAAAAAAAGAACAAAATATAACACATCCACAACCATCCCTGGCCTGCTGACTTCATTAGTACTCACAGCTTGTTATAGAACAAACTCAGCAAAATGGCAAGAGCCTGATTGGACCATATATGAACTGACATGTCACATTATTTCCAACACTCCTCTATCTGTCAGATGCCGACAGTCCACACTACAGCATGTGACTTTTCTGATAAGGTTGCCATGACATTTTCCAGATGGCAGCTGAAAAATGTCGGAAACAAAAGGCTGGTTAAATGGATTCTATCCTTTGCAGCGGGTTTGATGCAGGTTTCTTATCAACAGGCTAATTCCCTGAAGGAATAGGATGTGCCAAGGGAGGAGACTAATGAAACAAACGGAGACTTGTACTCCCCAGACATCCTATCTGAGCCTGCTTATGCAGCACTGCCCAGCTCCAACTGGCTCTCTTTATCTCTCGCTTTGCATCGCTGACCACCTTGGAGCCGGGTTGAAAGGTCAAATCCACATCAGATTTGTCTTTGTGATGTTTTTAAAGTCGCAGCATTTTTCATACATCCAACCATATGTGATTGGGGGGAGGGAGGGGAAATAAAGCTTTTCCACCAGTGTAAAATGTGCCAAGGCACAGCATGGAGAGCTGGACTGACAATGACACATGACAATGACAACTCTTTTGGTGCTCAGACTCCTGGTGAGATTGGATCCGCAGTGACAATACAGCAGTATAAATAACTCCAGCAGTGGATTCGATGAGGGAGCTCATAACAGGCTGCTCATACCATTTAGACTGAAGCAAATAAACATAGGCAGCAGGTGACATGTCCAACAGCTATTGTACCAGTGAAATACAGGACTCCTGAGGCAAAATGTTGAACTTTCTGAATGAGAATGTGCCCCAAAAAGCAGACCGACTGCTGGATGGAAATGTTGAAAATAAAAACAGTAATAATACAGAAGAAAAACACACAGTTTGGCACATCTTTGCATGATACAATACAGATTTAACTCAACATCACACTAATGCACAGAAGACGTATAGAGCAGCTGGTGCTGTTCCACACAGTGGGACCTTTAGGCAGCGGGGCAGTCTTAGCGTGTCATCTGCCAGACAACAGGGTGTGGCGCCTGCTGAGCTGCTCATTTGTGAAATGAGCAGCGCTGCAGCTGTAATCAAGACTCACCAACAAAAACCCAATCTAGGCCTCGTCATAAAACAACTAAGGCTGACACCACCAGCATCAAAACCAAGGCAGCCGAGAAGACTTCCAACCATGATCATGCTTACCTTTGATTTACTGAAAGACGCTGACCTATAAATCCAAGCTCAATGTTTAAGGGTTTAAACTGAGAACATACAGTGGGTTACTGAATGTTTAAAGGATGTTTAGATTGACTTCCAGGATGCTATTATTTTCCAAAATTGCTTTTTTTGTGTGTTTTTTCTAAACAAACAGATTATTCAAATGCTTTTCCCATATGATTTTGGATAATTAATCACAAACTTTGGAAAGCAATTTTGTGGTCACTGCTTCGGTAGATGAATCTATCTGTCCATCTTAATTCTAGACTTTTCCTTGGTTGCTTTTTAATTTGCACCATGTCAGTGATTCTAATTAAGATGTCTTTTAACCTAATGACTTTTGCCATGAACAATCTCTTTGGGATATTCCCTTTGTATTTAATATCATAATTAAAGTTTGCTGAGACTGATGGTACAGTTTATATAATACGAAGCGGCAGAAAGCATAAGCGACGTCTGAACGTCACCCGTTTTATTCTTATACCAATGCTTCACGCGTTGCCTTGAACAGGAAGCGAGGTGTTTGTGTGATAAAGTGAAAAGTGAAACCTGCTGAAAGATAATCTCTAAACACAGTCGAGCTGACGAGGACGTCTTTGTGTGGAGGAAACAAAGATGCCCTGCAGGACGACGCGGTGTGCGGAAACATGAAAGTACTGGGGATCGAGTAATCCCAATCAATAGCTCTCCTGAGTGAGAAATGCGAGAGAGAAAAAAAGGTGCACATGAAAGAGGAAGAGAGAGAAATATAGCACATTCATTTGTTTTCATAAGTACATGCATGTGGATGCATGAACGTTCTGTTGCCTTCATCACCGCAGCAATTGACTGCCAGGAAAACACTGCTGGTCTAAACACATCTTCTCTGAAACACAATACTCATAATGTGTTAAGTCTTGTCAGTGTCAGCAAACCTACCTTTGACAACCTAAAGAATAAGGGTGGTTTTATTTTGTATTTTTCTTGTGGTCAATAATTCAGTGAGAAGTCCTAAAACAAAATGTTGGTCCATTGTGCCGGTACTTTATGGCTTTCCTACTGTTTTGCAGCACTCAGTCCCAAGCAAGCTGAAAATGTAGTCATTAAAAGTGCATCAGAACTGTACAGAATCTCTTTGTAAAGGCACAGTATGTCAACAAAAAAAGCTGGCCTTGTCAGGACAAAATTCACAAGTAAGCAATTAGCATTTTATTATATAAAAATGTTCTAAATGTATAATAATATAATGGTAAAAGTATTGCCTCATGGTTGTATGCCCTCACCAAGCAGTCAGGTTTATGTCGATGTCTGTCCAGGCTTATTTAATTTATGCTGTTATGACCGTTGCGCTCTTTTTCCAATATGTGGGAATCATTTTGGGAGGTTTTATATGGAAATGTGCATGTATGAGTTCCTGCCATAGGCTGCTGCCTGTGTCATCCCTTCTCCTCCTCCAGCTCTTCTAATTGGGCCAACACTCAACCTGACCTCCAACCAAACCCCTTCACCCTCCACACCTGGTTTAACAGTGGTGTGCAGCTCACCCACGTTTGTGCTTCCTGTTTGTTGAATTTGAGACACGAGTTTACTGGAAGGATGGAGCAGCTTTACAGACTTTGTCTTGGGTCACAAGCGTTAATCGCTAGACAAGGGTGCTACTCCCTTTTGTACTTTTTGTTCCAGATGGTGTAGGCAAGATAAACCAGGATTTGTTTTAGAAGTTCTATTTTTGTAAATGTAGGTAAACATGTTCTGGTAGAGGTACTGCTTTTGTCAGATGAATTTATTTGGTTTGAGTAGCATCCCCCACCTTCAGTTCATCCTTTTCTATAATCTCTGTCATTACATTCGTGTTAACTAACTGCTTTTTTAGTTTAAAAAAAAACAATATCAAGCTTAGTTTCTTTGTTACTTCTGCTTCCCTTAGCGAGTCGCCTTGTAACGTATGTAGCGAAAACTTTGGAGTGTCTTATAATAATTTTTCGAGCAACAAAAAAAACAATCAACATCCTTGTCTGTGCTCACGTGTTTGACTGACAAAGCTGATTCTGACAGAACATAGAGTCATAGCCGTGGCAGCAGACGGTGCTTTCAATTTTGATGTGGCTCCAAAGAAGCTACAGATTCTAAAACACGACTGCTTGACACATCCTTCACCTGGCAGCACAGACGATCTATACAAACGTCACAGTTTCAAGGTGAGGATCCACAGTTAATGTCACCAATTCAGACTCTGACCCAGTTGTCGGCGTCTCCCCTCCTGTTCCTGAGCTGTGGCGCTGAATGATGGCCAGAAAAGTGTTTTTTGCAGAAAATCACGATGTCACAGTAAAGTTGATCTTTATTTTTAGGATATTTAAAAGCCATCACTTCTTCACTGTATCCTATTAGATATCGGTGTGAAATTTTGGCGTATACATAGTGGGTCAATTCTTTTCTTTTATGGCAAAAAAAAAAAAGGTGTTTTGTGAGGTCACGGTGACATTTGAGCACCAAAAACGAATCAATTCATCCTTGAGTCTAAGTGAGAGTTTGTGCCAAATTTAAAGAAATTCCTTCAAAGCGTTCAAAGGATATTGTGTTCACAAATGGGGCAGGCAGATGGACGGACAACACAGAAGCAGGATGCGGCCGTGCCAGCAACAGCTCAGTGTCCAGGGTGATCTCTTGAAATTGCTTTTTCTATTCAACCAGCAGTTCAAAAGCAACACATGTGCAGCTTGCACTCATTTGTGACAAAGAAAGCAGCAGGTTTTCACAATAAAGCAGCTAGCCCAAAGAATGTTTGCCATTTTTATTTAAGAAAAGGCTGAAATGATTAATTAGAATAACACACTAAAAACATATTGACTCCATTAGAAGTGAACGGAATTTTATACAGACTATCGGCAAACACGAGAAAAATTAGCGGTGAATCACTGACAGCAACTTGGTGAACTTGTGTCATCTTCCTTTCATCATTACACCTTTCTTTTATCCTTTCAGGGCTCTATACCATTATTTCATCCCAGAGGGAGAAATCTTTAGTGTGTGGAAAAACTGCTCCTACCTGGCTCTTTGATGCATGATTGACTGGTCATTAAATAGCTAGTTAGCCTTGAGAAAACGGCCAATTGCCAATGTCTCCGTGGCGATTGATGGTGCAAGAAACAGGATAAGACTGTCTCCAAGAAGCCTTTCCTCCCACAAAAAAAAACATGCACACATTATTTAACTTGACAAAGAACAAGAATTTCCAACCGCACATCATTCTGATCATCCACAACATTAAAATCACTGACAGATGACGTGAATAATATTGATTATCTTGTTACATGGCACCTTTCAAAGGGGGCACATGTTAGGTAGCAAGTGAACAGTCAGCTGTTGAAGAGGATTTATTGGAAGGAGGAAAACTGGGCAAGGATCTGAGCAACTTTGACAAGGACCAAACAGAGATTGCTAGAGGTAAGAACATCTGTAAACAGCAGGTCATGTGGGGCGTTTCTAGAACCAAACATGGTAAAAGTAAGAACATGCAAAGAACCTGCGACATGGTTTTTGGCCCTCAAGTCTAACTGATGCACATGGGGAAGAGATGGCAGCAGGGTAGGTCAGAAGAAGGGAAGACGCCAGAGGCAGTGTGGAGCAGAGGCAACATCATGTGGGGAAACCTTGGGTCCCGGCATTCATGTGGATGTTACTTTGACGCCTACCCTAAACGCTGCTGCAGACCATATACACCCCTTCATGACAAGGATTCCCTGGTGACTCTGGTCTCTTTCAGCTGGATAATGCTCCCTTCCGCACTGCAGAAACTGCTTGGGAATGGTTTGAGTTCAAGGTGTTGACTTGCCCTCCAAAGTCCCCAGATCTCTATTCGATTGAGCGTGTGCTGAAAAAAAACAAGTCCAGTCCATGGAGGCCCCATCTTGCAGCTTACAAGATTTAAAAGATGTGCTGCTAATGTCTTGGTGCCTGATACCACAGCGCACCATCAAAGGTCTGGAGGAGTTCTTGCCTGGGGGGTCAGAGCTGTTGTGGCACCAGGAAGGGGACCGACACAATAATAGGTGGTTTTAATGTTGTAGCTTATCAATGTGTGTAAAGACAGACTTTGACCTTTGACCTCACAATTCTAATAATGTCATCCTTGAACGAAGTGGCATCTATGAAGGATGTGATGAACTTCCCCTCAGGCGTTTCAGATGCATCGCATTCACGAGCATGGAACACATGTATGGACATAAAGACGACTATAAAAACAGAATGCCTCTGGCCACAGCTGTTGACAGCGTCGAAGCATAAAAAATATATATTCTGAAGCAGCATACATTCATCCAGGACTTAGTTTAGCAATAACTGAGGTTTATAAACAAGCTAAGAAAAATAAATCTATAACACAGTAAGGGACTACCGTACCTTTTTCTTTCCCAAATGAACTGAATTGGCAGTGATACTGTACTGGTTTCTGTTAAATTAACTGTAAAACTAGAGGATCACACTCATTTTACTGCTGTGGCTTTGGGGGGAAGTGTAGAGTCTAGCAATGTTTCTGTCCCCCTCTCCCTGCTGCACATTGGACACAAACTGTGCAAAGCAACAGACAGATCTAGTTATGCACTTCATTGGGTCGTTGAAACAATTTGGAACACATAGTTTTTTAAAACTACAATTCTGCGTACATTTATACACCATCAACGTTAAGTAAAATAAAGTAAACCTTATTTTGTATTAGCACTGTAAAAGAAAGTGCCATGGAGGCTACTGACCTTTCTGCTGTACATGAACGAGCAAACCTTTGACCTTATTTGAAATACTGGCTGTTAAATAAGGTGATATACCTCAAAGGATGACATATCAAATAGACATGTCGTAATCTCTTATACATGTATCATAAAATCCATAAAAGTGCAGTCACAGGTTCTAGGTTATGCTCCAATGAACCTCCTTCGGGAGTTTAAACCTCTGACATCTATGGTCTCATGTTTTCCTTCCTATTAAAGTGTGTTGTGTCATCATGCCAACACTAAAGAGGTATTCAAGGCCTTTGCCAAAAAAAAAGGAGTTGTTGATGCTTCTGAGTCTGTCAAAGAAATTTGACAATCTACAAAATACTTGAAATAAATCATTCCAAGGTAAAAAAAAAAAAAAAAAAAGCAGTATAGATTTCATACAAGCAGTTTCAAACCCCAGCATTTCATCACAGGATCTGCAGGCAACTCTTACAGCTGCTGGTATCAAAGTGCATACGTCTACAATCAGAAGGAGATTGTACAAATTTGACCTGCATGGGAGGGGTGCCAGGAAAAGGCTTTCGCTGTCCAAAAAGAACATTAGAGCAAAACCAGTTTGCCAAGTACCACATCGGCAAAGACCCGGCCCTTTGGAAAATTGTGCTCTGGGCAGATGAATCAACGATGGGATTGTTTGGCCGCGGTAACTGCAGACATGTTTGGCGCAGACCACAGACAGGTGGTGTTGTTCTACTATACCACCTTTATTTATAGGCACCGTTTGAAAGAGGACCAAATGGTTGCTTGTTCAAACTTGTCAAGTCTACACTTTAAATTGAAGGGACTTATTTTTTCACATGGCTATGTTACAGACCTTTGGTATTGAATTCATCATCTGTGCGTCTTCAGTTAAACATTACCGGAGTATCTTGTTAAAAACAAATATATTATTTTGCCATTTTAGCAGGAAAATGCCTAATCTAAATACCGCTGGCTTACAGAAATCTCAAGATTCATGCATGCGTGTGTGTTTAAATAAACATTTTTAGTTTATTTTTGAATGTTAAACGTGTTGGAGCTACAGCAGTTACTCATTCAGCAGAGTTAAATAAAATGCGCCTTTCTTAATGATTGAATACACAAACTATTTGCTGTGAGGACTGTAAGGTTTTTGTTTGTCATACATGATAATAAACTAAATATCTTAAGGTTTCAGACTGTTGGCCAGACAAAATAAGGCATCTCCTTAGCCTGTGAGGAAATGCAAAAAGGCTTTTTCTCTATTTATTTATTGTTGAAATAGTTAATTGATAAAAAATGATCTCTAGTAGCAGCCTTAATTGTGATACTTGTCGGAGCACCACACACCACAGGTTTGGGTGGCTGTTGTTGGAAGAGGGGAAAAAAAGGCAGTGTGATTGTTTTCCCATTAATTTATCTGTTCTGTTACAGTTTGGCTGCTCTGTTTCTCATTTCCTCCACACTGATCACTGCAATGCAAATGGCCACAGCTTGTTTAAGCTACTTTCATGGTGAAGCTGTCGTTACAGTAACCTGGCAGCTATGTGCCCCATATATAGAGTTTGGACAGTGTGATTCCAAGCAAGGTTTTCCTGTGGTGCAACTTAAATCCAAACATCTATCCAGCATGATGTTTATGATGGGTTGTCACTGTGCAGCAGACCCCTAACCTTGGCAGTGTCAGGTCGATGCTCTATCTATTGAACCACACATGTAATAAAACCCTTAATCCTGGCAGTGTTAGTGCAATGCTCTGCCCACTGAGCTCCAGAGGACATGGAATACCCCAAGACGGAAGTATTGAAACATCTCAGTAAGCAGGATGAGATGTAGTAAGAAAAAAAAAAAAAAAAGTCGGGACACAAAGTGAAGGACAAGGACGAAAACATAAAATATGATGCGAAGCCACCCTGTCACACACCGCAGGAAAAAAAAATTTCTCTCACAGTTTGATTTCCCTGGTGGAACAACGACGAGGTGCCCTTGTGGTTTAAAGATACTGCGCCGTAATTAGAAAGTCACGCGTTTAATTCCATCAGCAGCCAACGCATCCATCGATAGCCATTTGTCGTTAAACCATCTTTACTACTTTTAGTGTTTTGGGTTTTTTTTTTACATTTTGCATGCACAGGGCACACCGGGTATCGACCATATCTGGTTAACGTTTAAATTGGATTAAACTATTTTAAAAGAACCTATCACACTCTGATTGAGCAGCCCAGAAAACGCTTAGCATAATATTGTACGAGCCTGTCACCTCTAGCCTCTACATTTGACTAAGCAGATGGATTTCAACCAACAGAAATAATTATCCCTGGAGTAATTTGTTCTCTAAATAACCTGACAAATAGGTTTGTTAATGCAGATTGTAAAATCTCAGGGTACCAAATGCAAGGAAATTTGCCTGAGGTGGATAAATCAATAAAGGTCACCCTCCAGTGCTCGGTAGCTCGGAGGTTACTCAGAGTTTGGACTTTGCCTTTTTGCCCCTACTGAATGCTTTGGACTGTCTTTTAGTGTGAATGTGTCAGTCTCATAAGCTGGCTGGCTGCTGCTCTGCACACAACAACTCATCTTTGACTCATTCCAGTGAGAAGTGTATTTAAATGTTTTGGCTGATTATTATTCCTTCTTGGCAGTCATTTTTAAGTTCAGCAGGTCCTGCAAGCTGAGCCACAGAGTTAATTTCTAAACATGGTATCAGGCAGTTTTGTTCTTCGAGTTGACATGATAATAATACAGTCTGAAAGGGACTCCAAGAGGAACTTTTTTTCATTTTTACAACGCTCTGTGAATAGTGTGTGTGTGAGGCAGAAAAGTGAAGCAAGAGCTTCCCGAAGTGATTTTACTTCCTTATGGGATAAGAATTAGTGCGACTTACAATACATTTAGAGTTTTTAGCAGTTAGATGCAGAGGGGGGTATTTAGTATATAAAATGTTGGCTCTGTTTTGCAGATTCTTGGCCTTCCCATTATAGAAATTAGTTGTTGTGGTTTTGAAAACTTGCACTAACGAGACACTTTATTGAAAAATACTCTACCTTGGCTGAAAGTGGAATCAGCACGTACATATCTGTGTCAGAAATATTACAATCTTTGGTTTCCTGTTTCCTGGGCAGTAGCAACCAATGATTGCTTTCCTTATCAGCTAATCTGACAGCTAATTCTTTCAGCTAATCAATCTGGAGGCCGAGGTGACATCATTGTAAAGTCCAGTTGCCGGTCTGTGTGAGACAGTCTCTCACAGTTTGATTTCCCCAAAGAACTATGTAAAACATGAAACAGCTGAATGTTTGTCCTTGTTGTTTGAAAAATAAAATATACATAATACCCATCCATCCATCTATCCATTATCTATACACCACTTAATTAGGGTTGTGGGGGGGCTGGAGTCTATCCCAGCTGACTCAGGGTGAAGGCAGGGGACACCCTGGACAGATCACCAGTCTATCACAGGGCTACACTTAGAGACAGACAACAAAGCACACTCACATTCACATCTACGGACAATTTAGAATCACCAATTAACCTCAACATGTTTTTGGACTGTGTTGGAGGAAGCTGTAGAACCCGGAGAGAACCCACGCTGCACGGGTAGAACATGCAAACTCCACGCAGAAAGATCCTGGGTGTCCTCACCGGGACGTGAACCAGCGACCTTCATGCTTGCTGTAGCCCTGTGATAGACTGGTGACCTGCCTTCACCCTAAGTTGGCTGGGATAGACTCCAGCCCCCCCGCGACCCTAGTGAGGATTAAGCGGTGTATAAATAATAGATGGATATACATGTAAACAACACAATTTTTTACTGATTTAAACAGAAAAAATAGTATAATATTATGAACAAAAATTCTGAAGTATATTTATAGTACCATTTAAAACATACAGATTTCTAGTCATTATTAACAGTTTTTCTCTGTGGTTTTGTTTGTTTTTGTTTGTCTTGTTTGTTTTCTTTGGAATCATGGAATTTCATTCTGTTTTTTGTAACGTTCTCCAATTTATTTAACCAAACAGGCAAAATCTGTCAGATCACAGTGAATAGTTAAAAAGTAAATTTTTTTAAAAATGCAGTTAAAGAATATCAAAAAATAATAACAGTAAAAATGCTCATTTTAATATCTGACCACTACCTCCAAATGTCCATAATGACCCTGCTTTCTGAAATGCTGTTTGATGAGGCTGATTAATGTGCATAACACTGCCATTGCGGTTTATAAAAATGGAAATCTGCAGCTCAGAGTTCAGGTGGTTATGTAACCGTGCAACTTTCATCTATCTGCCCACGAGGTGATAAACAACACCCCACAAAGTCAATACATTCCTTCAAGAATTCAAACCTAAATCTTAAGTTCATGTTTGTGAAACTCATTTCACACTTCAAAAGTTCTACAGCGGTATTTTTAGTTTGGTTAAATGCATCAGCAAATGTCACAGAGTGTGTTTATGTCACAGGATCTGGATTTCTCCGTTGGCCCTGACAAGAGACACACTGAGCTGCTGACAGGAACCATGCAGCTCTGTCCTTGGTGCAAGTATTTAGTGTGTTTTGTTTCTTTATTTATTTTGACTATATTAATATTTGTTCTTCAGCTTCTTTCATTCACTGCACATTAAATATTATCAGCCAGTATGAGATAATTATAGGAAGAGCAGTGATAATAATGAAAGGTGTTGATTTAGTTTTAAATGTGTATTCATTTTAATCAAATATTAATCATGTAGTTGTTGTTGGTTTTTAGTCTAGTTTTAAAAACTTTGTCAGTCACACTTTGGTCTTATTACCAATACATCTAAAAAAAAAAAAAAAGGAAAACTTCTGATATAAAATGTAATTGCTGTCTTGGGAGTAATCAAATGGGGAAGTTTCTTGATGGTATAAAATCAACTGTATTGATCTGAAGTGCCTCCCTTTCAACAATAGTGGTTTTTAGCCTACAAGCAAATCCTCCACATGCTGCAGGAGCTGTGTGACATTGTTCAGTAATGCACAGAAAGTCAGAAATGTGAGAAACTGTATAGCAGCAATCATTACTGCATCCCAAGACTATCTATATTAAATGGGTGAATGACAATTTTTGCAAGTTGGGTGGCCTGCAGGAGTCAGTTTAAAGCTCATTTATTATCTTCTAAGCATTTTCAGACTAGAGTTGTCGCAATCTTTGTGTACTGTTACCATGGATACAGGCATATGTCATGTTTATAACAAGGTCATTTTAAAAGATATGTTGGGCGGTAAAGAAAAATTTGATAATCAGGAGCCCCAATGTGTGATTCCATATATGCTCACTGAACAAGATTTTACACTACAACAGTAATTGGCTCATCTGTCCACTGGTCACTCTTGCACGTCATCGTTTAGTTTTTCTTCATGACTAAAAATCTTTGTCAAGTTCTTGTCTTCAAACATTACGTTCTTTAAGCCTTAGTTTTAATTTTGTCACAGAAAAATAGATTTCCACAAAAAATGGATAATTCATTGTATCTTACAGTGACTAAATTAACACTTGAGAAAATAGATTCTGTTTGTTATCAGTTGATGTCAACTGTCAACATCAACAGAAGCCAATGAATGATGTTACTAATTAGGGTTGGATAATAATGCCTAAAAAAGTGCAGGATTAATTAATTTAGATTCACTTCTACTTAGTTCCATTCTTGATGCCTCAGTTGGTTGAGATTAATATTAATATGGCATTTCTCAGAAACGATTACATTCAACAAGTGACAAACATCATGTTCTTGATTTTTTTTAAAAAGTAAGAAGTGCCACATAGTTACACATAAACCGTTAGTATGAGATGCTTTAGCTAAGTACAGTCATCCACTTTAATTGTCACATTTAGCACAGCAAAGACATCAGCCTGCAGGGATACATATAGTAGAGTCCATACACTGTTCACTCAAATTCTAGGGCTTCACATCTCAAAGTCAGTAGTATTATAGAGTAAACCAACCCAAAGAAAGAGCTCAGATCAGGTTTTTTTTTCCCTTTTTTGGTGTCTTTTCTTACACTTATACATGTTGTAGAAAGCTGAGACATATTCTCTATGTGCAATTTTGAAGCTGGTAGCAAATTACTTACTGAGCTGGAAGACCAACACTGACTTTGTGTACAAGAAGGGGATGAGCCGCTTCTGTTTTCTGAGGAAGCTGAGATCCTTCAACGTATGCAGCAGGATGCTGGAGGTCTTCGACCAGTCTGCTGTGGCCAGCGCCCTGGACTTTGCAGTGGTCTGCTGGGGGAGCAGCATCAGAGCCGGTGATGAGAACAGACTGAACAAACTGATCAGGAAAGCTGGCTTTGTGATTGGCTGCAAACCGGACTGTTTTGAAGCTGTGGTGGAAATGAGGACTTCAAACAAGCTGTTGTCCATCCTGGATAACTCTGACCACCCTGCTGGACAGGCAGCAGAGCAGCTTTTCCAACAGGCTGGTCCAGCTCCGCTGCCACAAGAACAGATACAGGAAGTCTTTCCTGCCGCAAGCACTACCTCTGTTCAACACATCAGCCATGGCTGGCAGTGAGGACAGAGAGCTCTCTGCCTTGTAGCATCTGGTTCCATCATCTAAATTGCCTTTTGCACACTTTTGTTGTACTCTTGTTATGTTGCACATTATTTGCGCCACACTTCACATAGAACTTTTCTACTTAGACATATTACACGTATTGTACATTTTGCATTTTATATTTTCTTATGGTTTATTTTTGCTCATTTATTAGTATATATGTTGGTGGTAACTGGACTCTTTGTGCTGCAACAACCACATTTCCCCTTGGAGATGAATAAAGTACCGCAATTTCCAGACTATAGGCCGCTACTTTTTACACACACTTTGAACATTGCAGCTTAAACAATGATGCGGCTGATTTAAGGATTTTTACAAATTTGCCTCGAGACGAAAGTGACATTTAGAGCGACAACGAAAGAGAGACTGAGGAAGTGTGTGACGAAGTAATTCTGAGGCTGTTCAATTCTGACACTGAAGAAGACGACTTTAGTGGTTTTAGTGCAGCAGGAGGAAGATGAAGATAGCATCAATGACTTTTCCTGGTAGGCTACTGTATTTTTTTACTATTTTAACTAGCCGTGTAACAGGCGCTGTTCAGAAAAAAGCATTTACGGTACGTAAATGCTACCGGCACATATTTAATTAAAAGTTAAAAAGATCTGTCTGTGTAAATATCTCATGTTACAACGTGGACACCTGCAGCTTATAGACAAGTTCGGCCTGTATATGTACAAATTGTTTTTTCTCTTTAAAGTTAGTGGGTGTGGCTTATATTCAGGTGTGCTCAATTGTCCGGAAATTACAGCATTTCTATTCTATTCTATTGTATTCTATAAATTATCTGGTGTATTGCAAAATTGCAAAGGCACAAATTCGCCGCCGCAACCCTCTCACCAACACTTAACATCGTCATGACAGCGATAAGGAAAAGCATTAAAACTACACTTTTATGGGTGATTGATAAACCTTGATCTGATTGACTCGCAAAAGTTCCTAAAGCTCGACGTACTCTAAAAATGTTTCAGTTATAAGTAAATGAACTTAGACACCTTGTCAGAAAACACTCGAATCACTTACAAAGTGTAGAGATGTGAGCCTTTGTGTTGAATATTAGTCTTTGTTTGTTGTTTCTTCCAACACATTGGGGTTGGTGTAGATTAAAGTGTAAATGGTAACATTGGGAAAACCCAAGTAGTGGTGTTAAAAAAAAAAGGAGAACATAAACAAGCTGTGGGGAAAGAACAGCAACGAGGATGTGGGAACAAGTAGATGTGCGCATTGCAAAATATGTGTAATATTTTAGACTAATTGCAGAGGGTTGCACACTGGTGGTTGCAAAGTATTAATTTGGCTAGCAAGCATGAACACACTGCCGAGCATAAATCCAGCGGTGTTCTTTGGTTTCCTAGCAATTACCTTTAGTTCACGCAAGCCTGCCAAGACTTTTGTTCTGCAGAAAGATTACAGCGGCCATTAGTGTATATGACGACACCAGCTGTGCTTTTAATAAAAAAAAGAAGAAAGAAAACGAAGAAAAAGGCCAGTTCAAGTATCTAAGGTTTTACATAACTTGCTCCTTGTGCGGACTTCAGGGGTATTTTCACATTCAGATCCTTCCCCGACCTCTTCAGCTGGCCCTAACTCCATCATTCATCAATGTAGCCATGAAAAGTAATGACCTCTGTAGAGCTGCTTCATGATTTAATGACCACGACTCCTCGCTGAGAACTTGGTTAAAGGTATTGTTTACAGATGAAGGAAAAGACTGTCAGGGTAATGAATTTTTACACTATCGACTCCCCCTACTTTTTGTGTTTGGAGTACTATATAATCCTGATATATGAATGCTGCAGCAACAATGATGACGCGAGGCACAGCGGGCTTGTGGATTGTTGCGGTAAGTTATTGCTGATGTGCAGATAAAATAAACATGAATTATAAAACAAATTATGAGCTCCATAACCATACGTAACGAAAGCTGATATGTCGGATGAAAAAAAGAAAACGCAACAAATTACTACCTGCACCCAAAGTAAAACCTGTACAGCTAACCCCTAAGACAAAATACCTGCCGACACTATGTGGCTTAATGAGGCAAAGCACCATTAGCATGAGAAACATACCAATAAATTACTCAACCACTGGCGACTTCATTACCAGTAAACTGATTGAAGTATCTATAGATAACACACAACCCTATCCACTGCAGTAATATTGCTGTCTACATAAAACACATAAATATGTGGTAATATGTGTGAAGGCACTTGGAAATCCATTTAGTCCTGCAATGCAATATTGCAGTGTGGGATTCTTCTCCCAGAGATGTGCCATGTAAATGAGATTTTTGCATCTCCACGAGATGAGAGTGCAGTTTGGTGATAATGATGCTGTAATGCTCAAGGTTACTAACCTGCTTATAGGGCAGAGAGAAAGTACAAAAGCCTGAAGTCACTTCTGAGAAAAGTGAGAAGTTAGCTTTAGTCGCTGGTTGTGTCAGAATCTTGTTTACGCGACAGACACGTTTTCAATACACAAGAAACATTTTTCTGCAAATAAACAGTTTGTCTTTCATCTGACCAGCCGTGCGTTTAAGTTTTTCAGTATTCATACAGCTAAAATCTGTTGGGTGGATTCCAAAAGACCAGTACAGTTTTGCTCTGTGTCTTAATCACACCTTCGTTCACCCAGTCACGGTTTCCCTAAACACACAGGGTGAGATTAACGGAGGCTTTGCACCTGTTATGCATTCTGGCTCGAACACATGAGTTGTATTTATCAAAGAGGCCCTCCGGGTTTGAGTCACAGTTTGTGTTTCATCCTTGTGTCTCCTTCCTTATTACATATGCATTTAAGGAAGAATCACACAAACAACAGGACACATACAAAAGCCTGTGATTAAGCATTTCGCAGGATTAATAAGGTCCTGCAATTTCTGACTGTATCTGTGCCTGTGGTGTGAGCATCACGCAGATAGGATTTAGAATGGAATAGAATAATTTTTATTGATCCCCCATTGGGGGAAATTTACACGCCACAGCAGCATCCAAAAATGTAGAAAGAAAGTACAAGAAAATAACAATAATTAAGTGATATAAATTCAGTGTCCGCACACAGCAGATCCAAGGCCCCGCCGTCTCCGTTTGGGAAGTCCACATACTGGCAGAATGTGGGGACAGTGGTAGAGAGCGATGTATGATTAAAGTCTCCTGAGATGACGATCAGAGACTGAGGGTGTGATGTTTGCAGCTGAAACACTGAACTATGGATGAGTTCACAGGCTGCAGCAGCATCAGCAGAGGGAGGGTGTAAACTGTAATCGCCAGGACGTGCGAAAACTCCCTCGGCAGGTAAATCGGCCGCAAACCAACCGCCAGCAGTTCAGCATCCTTCGTGCAGCGCCTCTCTTTAACGCTAACGTGCTAGCATTACACCATCTCTTATTCACATACATGGCGAGTCCCCAGTCTTTCTTCTTACCACTCTCCCTCAAGCTCTGGTCCGCTCTGACCAGGTGAAATCTGTCCAAAGTTACGAGCGAGTCCGGAGTGAGTTCGTTCAGTCATGACTCTGTGAACAACATGAGGCTGCACTCCTGATATTCCCACTGCAGCCGGGTCAGCGCTGTTAGCAGTAAGCTTTTCCAGCCCGTTAGGGAGAAACCTCACGTTTCCCATGATGATGGACGGGACAGACGGCTTGTAGCGTCTCCTCTTCTCCTGACGCTTCACTCCTGCCCTGCATCCCCTCTTCCTCCTGCGGAGCTCTTCGAGGATGTCCGGTCTCTCCCATGATGGTGGCTTGGCCTGGCTCAGCGCCAACAGCTGTTCACAAGTGTAAAACAATGAAGCCATGAAGCCAAGGCTCAACGGCTCAACGGCTCAACAGCTCAATGGCTCGCCAGATGCAGACCCCAAAAATTCGCAAAAATCAAAGAATAGCCCAACAAAAACGCCATCTGCATCTCGTGCTTCCCGTGTGGTACATTTGCGTGAAATAAAAATATTAAATTTGAAGAAAACACAGACAGTAGGTAGGAGCTGCTGTAACTGGCTGCCACTCTCACGGCGCCATAGAAACAATGGGGGGACACAAGGAAAACTGGTGATACAAAGAAAAATGCTTGATTTTAGACAACTGAAAACTTACTATTACGAGGGAAGTCGATCTAATCGTATGACTTTGGATAGAAGACTGCCGTGACTAGCTTTCTCCTCCCTTCCCACTTTCCGCTAATAGTTGTCAAAATCTCCATCACTACGAGTAACAACAACCTACATGTTGAAAATGGAGCGTTTTAAAGAAGGGATCGTGCAATAAAGCAGCTCTGATTGGTTCCTGCAGTAAACAAGCTATTTTGATAACAGTGCTTGCCTCGCCGTGTGCAAATGATCCACCAAGACAACTTCCAGCATCACTCTGTTGCTGCATCTTGGGCTTGACACTGTTCAAGTCAACTGTAATTGGTTTAAAGAAAAAAACACAAGTCAAAGTGTTCTTTCCCTGCTGCAGAAGACTGATAATGAGGTGCAGCCAGACCATTCTCCAGCACTGACACAGCACTTTTTAGAACAGATCTGTTTATGACAAACTATTAGTAGGGACACCAGTATCACTGTGCTCACGTACTCATACTTGTAAACTACTCCAATACAACTGCACCCAAAACCACTTACTCTCTTGTTAGATGAGCAGATAGATGGAGGAGAGGCAATGACAGCAGTTTGGAAATATTTGAGGATAAGCAATGATAAATGCAAAGCAGATTGTAAAATATGCTCTGCTAAACTGTCAAGAGCAGGTGTGGAAAAACAGCTCCTTTAATACAAGAAATGTGATGATACATCTGAAAACCCAACACAGGCCAGAGTTCAAGGAGGTTCCTGCTGATGGCACTCGCGAGCTCATCTGGACAGATAAACAGCGCCGTGGATTAATGAGGATTTTACTGCAGAAAGTCAATCTAAGCACAGCTAAACATTGTTAAAACTAAAATGTTGTATCGTCATGTCAGCTCTCAGTATCTGCAGGTAAACTTTGACTTGTAGAAACTAATTAAGGAGTCAGGCACTTGCTAAAAAAAGCTATCTGTAATTCAAATCATTAAAAAGGAATTTCACATTTTAATTTAACTTGACCATGAACCGTAAAATACCGGCAGTATATTGAAATTTCAGACCATTAAAAATCATTATTTAGTGGCATCACTGAGTGCAGAGTTGTGTTAATTTAAGGGGTTGTTGACCAAAAAAAAAAAAAAGGAGTAAAAGTACATGACTTTCTGCTTATAAAGTCTACGAGCATGTCTCCATTACAGCCCTCCCTGTCCCCAGCTTGTGATGCATTTGTTGCTCAGTTTTTTGGGGGTGTTGGTTTACAGAGAGTGAAGAAATAAACACAGGGAGGACTTTCTGACAAACTGTGCTCTGTCAGTGTTTGTATTTAACAAAGGAAGGAGTATGATTATGAAACCATGGCCTTTTTCTCAATAATCGTAAGAGGCAGATGATTGGTTTGTACCCCACAGGTGCGCAGTGAGCAACAATTTCATCCAGCATTCTTATTAACAACATGTCAACAGGAATGTGACCTTCTCCAGCGTAGTGCTTTGAGATCAAAACAAAATAATCCTACAATGTGGTAAATTTGATTATGACCCCAAATCCAAGCCATCTGTCTGCCACTGGCAATATTATTTCCCAATTGCTACCATCAAAATTGTTTTAAGGTGCACACAGGAAGGGAAATCATAATGACTCGTCCTGTAGTGTGTGAATTGGAACACAAGTATCGAGTTCCCCTGCATAGATCGCTCAGCGTGTTTCAGCAGATATCCGAACAGATGGACGGAGCACTGCAAGGATTAAATAAAGCCCCAGACCTTAAAGCAAAGCTCAGTTTGACTTAGTTTGATGTCATTTTAAACATGGTGATTAAAATGAAAAATGTATGCCTACCTACTCTGCTGAACCTCATTTGTATTTGAATGCATTTGTATTTGTGTGCTTAGTTTTATTCCAAGCATGTCTTCAAAGCAGGACACATTTCACCGTCTCAGTGATCTAATAATTCTTCTTTACTTCAAATGTTTACCTGTTTACTTGCATGTAACTTTACCTTAGATAGGTCCAACGACTGGCACGTACCAAGTCCTATTTGCCCTGAAATATATCTATAGTGGTGGTATTCAATTTCAAAAGACTTTTTTTTTTTTTCTTTAATGAACTTATCTTTGCCACTACCTTTAGATTAACACATCTCATATCTTTTATGATGTCACACAAATACTAATATAGCAGGGCTGTCTTTGGAGTCTAAAGGGCTAAATGTTTTAGACCTGTGCATTATTTTACTTAGAAAATCTATGTTTGCTTGTTTGTTTGTTTTTTTTTTTAAGTCTTAGCTGCAGGCCTACTAGTATTTCAGCTTTTAACTGTAAACAACTTTTTTCCAAGGTCAAGGATGAAATTTCATCTTGAAGTGCTGTCTAGAGATGAACCATGTAAGAGTGTGTTTGATTTCGTGGTCAGACATTGGGTGCATGCTGGTTCACATCAGGCCACAGTGACCGTCCTCTTTTGTGCTTTATGTTCACGTTTGCCTCTGTGCTGCCAACCAGTGTTATTTAATCTGAATCGAGAATCCAAGGTAGAGCCAGAACGCAGTCCTCATATTGTCAGACATTCTGTATACTGTGGATCTCCGTATGTTGAAAACAGGACAGGTAAACTAACAGAACTGTCAACAAGTTTCAGCAGAACATTAGCTGAATTAGCGGAGTTGTGAGTCAGACAACAACAAAAAAATCTGTCACAAAAGAAAAGGCTTGCAAGTATGTAAGAAATTGCCTTTTGCAAGTTAGTAAAATGCCTTTTAACACAATAAAAACGATAACAATTGTCTAGCATTCCAGCTAGTTTGCATGTCAGATCAGAATACTAATTCAGTTATGTCCAATTCATGCGTCCAATTCATCCTTTCTGCATTTGCGTGACCGCGAGGGTCTGCAAGAGTCTGCATGACGTTAATTCTGTCATCTGTGTGTAGCCCAAAATCTACCTTCGCCAATTGTGCTGTGTGAGCTGTGTAAGGAGATTCTCTGTCAACCACACCTTTATAGCTCATCCTTTAGGGAGTTGTGATTGAAGCAGTCACTGACAGACTTTGGAGGTGCTTTGATTTATACAAACCTTCCATCAACGGCGCCCCAACAAAAGGGAAGCTCTAAATTCTCAAGGAATCCTGTGCTAAGGCTGCACACCGTGGCCTGTGCGCCTCAGGAATAATCCCATTGACACGTTGCCACAGTAACAAGCTGCTACATCCTGTAAAAACTGTAAATTCACAACCAACCTTTCAGAAACATCCACAATAGTCCCTCGTGTTTTATGAGTTCGATATGAGAGGTAAAGCAAGTGTCGTTTAGATGTAATCATCCGCAGTCCACTGTAAAGTCTCTATGAGAAGGACAGGAGCAGGGAGGGAAACCGTGAATTGGCCTTAAGTTAGTTAGGTAATTGGAGCAGTGCTGTCTTTCCAGCTCCAATCTTCCCTAATCTATATTTAGAATGAGGACCACCAAACCTAAAATTACAGTCCATCCAACCCAATAATTTGACCTACTTACAACTTTTAAATAAAGTCACTGTTAAATACGCTTGTATTACCAGTTTTCTAACAAGATAATGAGTGAAAAAATGCAACAAGCAAATGCAGTTTAGAGGGTAAAACAGATTAAGAGATGAGAAAAAAATCAGAAGGGAAAGAAATAAAAAAAAAAGAAAAAAACCCCACTCCAGATAAGACAGACAACTCAGCTCAGTATGAAGGCAGTAATATACCAGAAATGAACTTGAACCTGCGTGAAATCAAACTGTTGTCAAACGTCTGCCGTACACGGTGTTTGTCACAACGTCTGTATTCTCACCGTGACACATCTGCCATGTTCTCCGTCAGTCCCTGCCAGATGTGGAACTTTGCAAACCAAAGGTCAGCTTAGACAGAGACAGTGGAGAACCCAATCTCATTCTCTGTGACCTTCAGAGACTTTAATTATTGTCACCTACATGCTCAGCATTAATGTTTGAGTGCAAGAGGCGGCAAGGGCTCAAAGTGCTGAATCAAAGGACAAACTATGCTGTGCTTGCTGGTTAGATACAGTATGTACATGTGCTTTTTATGGCTGCTCCCTTCATGTTTTATTAGTTTTTTTGTGATGAGGTGGGCTTACCGTTTCATTCCCATTTTTAAAGGGACAACCACGCAAATTGTTCAACCATATTCTTTCCTTAAAACCAAAGAGATTTAAAGAGAGAGAAAACCTCAATAACTCCACAACGCTCCAGTGGTAAAGTCCAAGTCATGTCTCCTACACATCATGCTGTGACTGTTGCACGTGCCCACTTAACATGCTAGGCCTGGTCGACAACAACAACAACAACAGGCGATATGTACATAGACACTTCATCAACAGCAACAAGAAAATGATAAAATAAAGCACAGAACGAAACGGAAGCTCGTCTAAACAAATCCCAAGCGCGCTCCGTACCTGTCTCATAATAGCTCATCCCATCCCTTGATAATGGAGCCTTCACCTTCAGTCGCTCTTTCCTGGCTTCCATGCAGAGCTCCTGAGACGCACCAGTCTGAGGCTGCATGTTCCTCTCCTTACACCTGTCTGCACCCAAAGACTTCCCAGTGTTGAAGCGGCAGCTCATGGGAACCGGGCTTTGCGGTCTAAAAAAACACCTACAACCCCGTCTCCTGCACCACCTCCACAAGCAATGCACTCCCGGCAGCCTGCTCCAAGGGCTGGCAGACTTGACATGAGGCTGTGCTTGGAAGCTGGTGCAGGGTCGCTGTCCGATGATGGCCGGTTTAGGCCAGCGATTGGAACCTTAACCTCAACGCAGTACAACATCTTCACCCTCTCTGCATCTCTGGGTTTAACTTTCTTTTATACTAAATGTGTATCATGGTGACACCCCTCCTTTATCCTTATTTACTTTGACTTGTTTCTACGTCGAACTTTCTTCTTTTGTGTTTTCATAGGCGTTTTAAAATCTAAACTATTACTTGTGCACCTTGAGGTGGTTCAAATATGTATATTTTTGCTGTTCTTTATTAAAAATAGGTGATTAAAAAGCAGCAAAAACTACTGATATCAACTGATGACTCTTGTAGCTGTATCCCACAGCCCTATTACATGCTATAAGCACATGTACTTGCTTCTGATACAACTGATATGTCCAGTAAGTGCATGCAAAATTTCCTGCGAATCGCGAGTGCACATCACTACATTGTTGTCATTCTGGACCCCTCAACAAATGATGCAAACTATTAGATAGAGTGGTAACTAATGAGTCAAATCACTATACCAAAGACCAGACACAAAAGACATATTTCAAAACCAAACTACAAACTACAAGTTTTCCCCTTCAGACGATCAACCAGCACGACTGCAAAGAGCTCCTGCGGCGTTTGCTTCGTTCAATGCGTGAGAAGAGGCGAGAGTTGTTGCAGGACAAGTCGTGGCTGCTTCACCATGACAACCTGCTCACAACACCCTGAACATCCCACAGTTCCTGGCTGAGAAGGACATCTCTGTGCTGGAGCAACCTCCCTACTCACCCCACCTGGCGCCGTGGGATTTTTTCCTCTTCCCCAAGCTCAAGGGGGTCATCAAGGGGACTCGTTTTGAAGACGTGGACGACATCAAGATGGATGTGACGACGGAGAGGATCGCTGCAGAGGATCCCAGAAGAATCCTTCCAGGAGTGCATGGCGGGGTGGGAGAGAAGGCCGTGAGTGGGTTAGACTCCAGGGTTTGAAGGTGAAAACTTGTTTGTAGTTTGGGTTTGAAATATATCTTTTGTGATACCAGTCCTGGAACTTTTCTGACACCCCCTCGTACATTAAAAGTTGGGTTTCCAATAATGTTAAGAATATTAGAACATGTAGCAGAAAACACACACCACAAATGAATAATAATAAGTAAAAAAAAAAACAAGTTATTAGTTAACTCTCTGATATAAGAAAATACAAGAAAAACTTCCTGTAAGAACTCATCATCCGTGTTGTTAGTTGACTAAAATGAGCACTTTCTGTTACTGGTGTTTACCAACGAGCGAACGAGTTGTATCGACTTGTGTGATAGGTTTTGTAACAGCAGAACTCAGTCCACTGCATTTAACACTAATGTTATTAGTATAAACTGCATTTATTGATATAATAGACATATTCTCAAATTGAAGACACTGATTTCAAACACACTGCCCAGCCTGACTGGCCACACATTCCCACAGTGTGCAGTCAAGGTAGTAACTTTAAGCAGTAATTCTCAGAAATCCTCTGATCCACTCCAACACTCCACAGCTGAGTCAGAGTCCTTACTTAATTCAAACACAGTGCAGAGAAGGAGCAGACCAGTGGACCATAAAGCTCTGAGGGAGTGATGTAAGGAACAAGAAAATGCGAAAGGCTCGTAGAGAAAATGAAAATGGAGTACTGACACGTCTGTAAATGAAAGCCCCTCTGGTCTTGTCTGGGGGTCCGCTGGTACATTTGAGGGGTCTCGGCTGGCACAGAGGTGTCTGGAGCTGAGCTTCAAAGGCATGTTACTGGGTGAGAAGTATGTTGCAGCATTACGCCCAAAAGAGCAACTTCAATGTGAGCATCAAGGAGCCAAAGAAAAAAAAACCCATCAAAAGAAAACAAAAGAGGGAGTACACACAGAAGCATAAATTATATCCACGTTGCTCTGCTGGGTCACAAATTGAGTTGGCGAGTTGAAACCACAGAGACTCGCACAACCTGTCTGCGGCTTGTGCATTCTTTTCCGTCAGCAGTTCCTAAAAAATCGATGGCATTATATAATGATGAGTCAATATATTCAGTAGGATAGAAGACAAAACGACTCCTGATTCTGGGATGCTTTCCCCCATCAGAGAGCACAGATGAATAAATCTAACAATTTAGGAGAATTGATAGAAAGCACTCTGAGAACTAAATGTATTTATTGCCTTTGTATCATTTAACTGGGGGATGCAGTGGTCTCCTAATACTATTGAATCACCATTCTTCAGACTGCGCTGTGCCAAAGTGTATATTTGTTAAGCTGCACTGGGAATACTCCGATACACAGCATCGTGTACTTTCTGCCAGAGCTTTTTGGTCTTTACTTTTCCTTCTTTCTTTTAATGGAGCGTGTAATTCTAAAGCAGTTGTTCCAAGATGTGCATCGTCCAAGATAAGACATTAATCATTCGCTGGCACACAAAACACTGATTTCATTATTTAATGATTTGCATTGAGAAAAAAAAAAAAAAAGAAATCGTTAAAATGAGATTAAGGAGGCAACCAAGTGTAGGTACCAGAGGATTGTTATGAATGCTTGTATGCATGTGTGTATTCTCAAAAAATTAGAGGGCAATGTGATGTAGTAGTCGCAGCTATACATCTCACCCAAAACAAGTGTGGTTACAAGAAAATCTGTGTTAACAGTTTTAGAGATAAATCAGGAAGAGGAATACTTTGATCAGTCACCAAATTTAAATGTGTTTCTGTAAAACAGTACCACCTCCTTAATCATCACCTCCTTGTCCTGACACATGAACGCACACGCAGAAAGCTAAGTGGCAGACATGTCTCACAGAAACGCCGGCAAGGTGCCTCTGGCAGTTCACTGCTTGTGTAAATACCAGGCAGAAAATATGCACTTCAATTAAAAAGCCCCCTCCTGAGTCCTGTCATGTCAAAATGTACTTGTGCAAATATCCAAACTTACATTAAAACCTACCTATGAGTCCAATTTATAGCTGCTGAATATGATTCTGTAAAATGTTGCAGCATGTAAATGATCTGAAAATATCCCAGCTTGTAAAGGAATAATTAAACGTTTCAGAGAAATTCTTCATAATTTCCACAGATTCAGCAAAAAAGTGAGCAACTGTTTTAAAAAGCACCTATACAGGGGAAATTGTAGTAGTGGCCCAGATAACTAAGAACGGTACAAAGGGAGGCCTCTCTTTCCACCTGTAGATACCCAATGCACAGTGGTTCCTGAAGCACTGAAAGTCCAGAGGGAAACCTGAAAGTCTGCCTCTGAAGGAAAACCAAAACCCTTAATCTTGTTCAATGGCAGATATTGTATCATCTATTCAATTAGTGATAACCAACAGACCCCTCACACAGCAAACTGCCTTTTAATGTGCCATAGAAGAAGGTGCTGCAACGCATTTTATTCAATACATAGATGGAATAAATGCCCCCCCAAAAAACAAACAAAAAAAAGTGGTGATCTTCTATATTCATCTTGTTTTTGACTAGTCCCATGATAAAAAAAAAAAAAGCAAACCTAAAATTAAGCGATGCTAACAGTCTATTCAGTTTTATGTATTTACACACATAAATATCTAAACTTTTCAGAGTGTATTCTGTATGGATTTGTGACTGTTCGATATGAACTGGATTTAAGAAAACAAACAAAAAAAAAACATGTTTGGCAGTAATGTAGTATTTGTCTTGTTTGGATTTTGGCATTATGCCTTGGGTCTCGGGGGTTATGTTGGTATATTTGTTATATTTACAGTGTGGAATATTTCCTGGAGCACTATTTACAGGAAGCTTATGCTTTATGTTTGGATGTGTTGGTCTGGAAGAATCAGAAGTTCGATGATGGTGGATAACATGTCAGAACGTGTGGCTTGTCGTTAGTGAATCTGTCTGAATTGTCCCATGAAAGATGGGTCATGTCAAGGAGCAAAAGACATGTTCATATTCATTCATTTTAACCCGAGCCACACATCAATCTTTAACATATTTTTCACATCGTCTCAGCGAGTGAACATGAGACTTGTTTTAGAAATGGTAGCTACTGGGCGGCTCAGGTGGCAGAGAGGGTTGTTCACTGATGTTCGGCAGGAAACTGAAGCCCAAGTTGCTCCTAATGGCAGGCAGGCACCATGTATGGCTGGTTCTGTTGCCATTGGTGTGTGAATGGGTGAATGGGAAACATTGTAAAGTGCTTTGAGTAGAAAACCACTATGTAAGTGCAGACCATCTACCAAAGCTAAAAGCATAGCTAATGCTAGCACAGACTAGACCTGCCACAGTATTATAATAAAAGCTAACCCTACTTTATTTTTCTGCACCAGATATTGCAACATGAAAGACAAACACAAGAATTTCCATCTGATGACTTGATCAACTCTGTTTTGCAAGAATTAATCACTGCAGAATGATTGGGGTGACTTTCACTTGCAATGAAAATTTAAAAAATAATAATTTTTAAAATAAGCAGAAAAAAGCAGTTTGGATATCTTCTCATACGATGTGACACTGGCAAACACATCCAGAATAGTTTCTTGCTTTGGATGACACTCAGATCAGGCACTGCACTCATCGTACAGAGCTTTGTGGTGCTGATCTAAATGGTCAAACACAGACACTGACAGAGTACCTTTTGGTCAAAGTCATCCATTCTACAACTGAAACATTTCCATAGAACTAGCAGTGCCCTTCTTTTCACATCCTCTGTGTTTCTCGCCTGTTCCTCGCACAATTTGCATATGCGGAGTCTGCAAGTCAACAAACTGTATCTTGCGAATAAAGTTTAAACAAAGTGTTGTGCCAAAAAACCTCCCAAAGTAGTAGATTGCATTATATCAAACAGACTTCTCTTGTGGAGTAGTCGTAAAAAAAATGAGAAACGTTTTCTTTTTGTATCAAGCAGCAAAAGAAGTTGTAGCATGATGTGAGGTGAAGTTACTTCACATCTCGATGTAACTAACACTGCACAGCCCCAACACAGACTACACAAGCACAGCTCCAAAAGAAGAGAGACATGACCACAGTGTGTCGATGAGCACCAAGTTGCAGTCCAATGATGCAGAACAGAGACACACTCGTTCTATTTGTCATACCAGCATGTATACCAAAATGCTCTTTCCTTAAATATATTCCTAACACTACATGGCAGATTTTCAATCCTGACAAATGATTCATTGCATGATTTCAATATTATTGATCAGCTAAAAATAGAGTCTCCAAGCCTGTTTCTTTATTTCTTCTCAAATTCTAATCATAGCAATATGATCTATGTTCCATCCAAATCCATCAGTTTGCTTCTCTATCAGCTGACACCCTTCCTGAAATGCAACACACAGCCAAGCACACAGAAACAGTGTGAGCAGTCTTTACCTTTACACTGGCATTTATTTCTGCAGTTTCAGAGCCAAACTACCAACAACTTTCAAAAATAAATCCAGGACTCTGACTAGACTGCTGGAACTAACACCTAATTACGGGCTCTGAGCAAACGGGCAGGTTTCCTTCTTGGGGAAATTTTCTGCTCATTACTTTTGCAGTCTGTACAGTTGTAGGCACAAGAACAAACTTTTCGTGTTGACCCCCCTCACTAGCTCGCTGCCGTTTTTGGTGGTTTTGTGCTCCCTGCATGCGTCTTGCCGATGACGCCGGTTTGACACACGTTTATAGACTTGGGGCTGAAGTCAGACGGGACTAAGAGATTCACAAGTGTATCGTCGGTTTCAACCTTTTCATGGGTTTTCCTGACAACAACAAAAGGATCACCAGCCTAATCCTTGAAATGCAGTTGACAAAAGCAGAGTAAAGTACATGTTTGTAGCATGCGCCAGCCTCCACTCTCATATCTTGTCTAATAACACAGCGGACATTGGTTAGTCAAGGAGCTCGGACTTCAAATGTGCAATAAATGGCTGTTAGTCGCAGAAATATCAGCGAGGTGAATGAGTAGTTGCAGAGATTTATTTTTTTATTTTTTTCCCCCACAAATGTCATAAATTCTTCACGGCCTTTGATATTTAATGTGAATTTATCAAACACTTAACGTGGCTTTGGATGATCCTTCCACAGCCATGTCTTATCTGCTATTAATATGGACGAGTCATCCAAACACATTTTCTTGCCTTTTCTCCTCAGTGAGCACAAACCTTTGATATGGTTCTGTGGACAGGAAAAGATAATTGGCAATGCCTCTCTAAACTCTACTAAGTGGATAGATATTTTTCTGAGTGTTGATGTGGACCATGCAAGCCAAAGAAGAAAAAAAAAAAAAAAATAAAAAAATGGCTCAGTGGAAGCAAGAATAATTAAAATTAAAAAGCTGCTAAATATATATCAGGAGTCTGTTGATGTGTTTTTGTGGAGAAGTTACTATTCACAAGATTTATTTAATTGTGATTTTAAACTTTGCATTGAAAACAGAAACCCCAAGTCCCCTGACACTCTTAAAGACATTTAAAGACATTTAAACCACTGGACAACTCAAACAGTCCAACCGGTTAATCAGGCTGTTACCTCATTATTACAGATGTTGTGTTCTAACACGTCACGTTTCCATGTTGGATCTAAGCTCTAATTAGTCAGTTTATAAGCAACTTCATGGATACAGTCGATTTAAATACATATTATCATGTATGGCAGTCACAGTATTTTCTAAAAACCTTTAACGGTGGGTTTCAAATTAATGATTTAAGCAGTTTGCGGTTCCCCTACATGGAAAAGAGGATCCACTTATAGATTTTCTCTTCATTCTTCTACCCATCTGTTACTAACCATCCATACCTCCATCAGTCAGACACTTTCATGTTTCCCCTCAGTGAAGGATCCAGAGTGATGATGTACAGTTACAGCGAGTTGTCAGCCGTCTGCTTCGCTAAAGAATAGGGAAAAGGGAAACAGCGCCTGAAGTCTTCAGGGGTCCTACCTAACCTTTTCCCAGGAAACTAGCGGCGCCTTTGGAGCGAGGGACTTTGATGCTGACTACAGTCTTTGGAGAATGTCATCTCTAATTACCTCTGAAATCCATCTCCATCCCCCCCTCCACCCCCAACCTGCCACCTGTACGGACTCCCTGTGTTTGTCAGCTAAAGCCCCGTCCTTCACTACTGGGAGTCGGTACTGTAGATTAAGCTGTCCGTTGTTTGTTTTTTGAAAGTATGGGGTTAATCTGGGTTGTGTTTGACTTAACTGATAATGCACTGTGGGGCTGCCTCTTACGACTAGTTTTCTATTAATTAGTCAATTAATCCAAGCAATTGATTTTCCTCCATAACAGCAAAATGACTGTTTCATTTAAATACAATAAGAAATGTAAACAAAGGTTTACATATTAAAGTACAAAACTGTGGAGATAACCTGGCAACTCCAACATGACGAAAACATATAAAGTGCAGCGTGGACATGGGAGATGTTTCACAAGCACGGGGAAGATAAAGCAACTTCTTTTCTACTTATTGTACAATCGCTCTGTGACTTTGGCTGAAGCTTCAAATTTACAACACAGCCAAGCAGCCCTTCCGTCGTCTCTGACTCGTGTTTATGATGAGTTTTTTGTACAACGTTGTGAATTTAGGACTTTAGCAGCAGCTTGGAAGTGACTGCTGATTATCATGTAGTAAATGTAAATGAGAACAACTTTATTGGGAGTTTGGCTGTGTTAGAATACGGTATATGTGAAGATGGAGAGAAGGAAACAGATGTAAAGAACCGGCACGCCAAAAAACACCTGTGCTTTGTATTCAGGTGCTCGTGCATTATGCTGTGATCTGCCAGGGAAACTTTTCACAGGGTACAAACCAGCTTTTTGTACTCTGATCGTCTGAACTACTCCCATACTTTGAAAACTTTCTTTGAAAATACCAAAACGAGTCGACTGCAGCTGACCAGTGACTGGAGTCAAAAGCAGCTTGACTTCATGATGCAACAAATACACAATAACACTGAGAACAAGCATTTGTTATAATGAACAGAAATGAAAGAAATCACATGTTGTTTAACGATATTGATGTTGACGCATTTTCAGCACTCACGTCAGCAGTAATTCGGACTAATCATGGCGGATCTAAAGCCCTCAAATCAGTTGCTTGTTAGCTGGCACCGATACTACTACAGATTAAACAAACACTCCTGTTCACTCTACTGCTCATGTATTTCATATTAAATGTTGAATAAAGTGGGCGCAGTTGGTTAGCACTGTTGCCTCGCAGCAAGAAGGTTGCTGGTTTGCGTCCCGGTGAGGACACCTGGGATCTTTCTCCGTGGAGTTTGCATGTTCTCCCCATGTAGCGTGGGTTCTCTCCGGGTTCTACAGCTTCCTCCCACAGTCCAAAAACATGCTGAGGTTAATTAGTGATTGTAAATTGTCTGTAGGTGTGAATGTGAGTGTGCTTGGTTGTCTGTCTCTAAGTGAAGCCCTGTGATAGACTGGTGACCTGTCCAGGGTGTCTCCTGCCTTCATCCTGGGTCGGCTGGGATAGACTCCAGCCCCCCGTGACCCTAGTGAGGATTAAGCGGTGTATAGATAATGGATGGATGAATACTGAATAAAGTCTTGCACATTCAGGTATACCAAAATATTTGTCTTGGTTTTGATTATATTGGAAAACACAGGCATGACATAAACATTTACATGACACTTGACTTAATTAGGATGTTGGCTAAAGCTGCAATAAATACGTATTCATACAAAAGGTCATTAACAGATATTTATCACCAGCTCTCCTGAGCTCTCAAGGGCTTTTCATCATCTTTCAGTCCCCTGGTTGGGTTTATTGCCCACAACTTGGCTGTTACAGCTCAGTCTCACTGGTGTTGTTTTAAACCTGAAGTAAAGTCGTAAACACTCAAATTTTAAAATAAGCTGTTTTGGACTGAGTTTCCACCACAACCACGATGTCTACATGAGGAATCTGCAGTCAAAATACGAGGTGATCCGAGGGAAGGAAGCCACTCGATCTCATCACAGCCGACTGTCAGGATAACATTTGAATGAAAGCATAATTTGTTCAGTTATTAGGAAATATGCAAAAGCCAAGATCAGCAGAGGAAATTAAGTTCATGTATACGTGGCTCCATTTTCAATCAATCACTTTTGTTAAATTAAATATTTTTTTCACATGATGAGCAAGAACAGATGTGTGACAACTAATTAACATTTAATAAAAACGTTAATCCGTGAAGCCTTTCTTTATAATGAAATGCAATTATGACACCCCGACTTCCTGCTCCTCCTCCTCCTCCTCCAGCCGAATATCTGGCTGCACCTCAGGACTGTCTCGTAATAACATCAGTGTAACGAGTTCACATTGTTCCACACACTGCAGCCTTTCCACACAACTCTGTAAGGAAGTTGTTTTCTTTGTTCTACTTCAATCTTTCTCCTAACTTAATTTACAGAATTTTATCGGTGTGTGAAGGGAGGTGGGAGTGACAAACTCTCACTAATACCTTTGTCTGTCAGTTGAATTTAATTTCCCATTAAATTGAGTAAGTGTGAATCGCCCTGCTATAGACCCCAACGGCTCATTGTTCGCAGCCAGTCTCATTAAATCTGTCAAATGGCCATTTCCGTGCACTGCTTCCTGCCCTCATATTTTAATGAATAGCAGGAAGATTACAATAGCTTACAGTTATAGAGGGGTTGTGGTGTGGGGTGAAACCAGGGGTCTGTACAAATAACTTGATCATTATGGCAAGGTGGTGAAAATATACGGCTTGCATGAGTAGTTTTCTTCTTCTTCTTTTTTTTTTTATGTTTTTAAAACAGAAGCTGCAAATGTTAAACTGTACACTGTGGCTTGTATGACAGGACTGGATCTCATCTCTGTGATATTTTAATGTTTCATTTCTGATCATGTTAAAATGTGCCCCATACCCGGCAACACATTCATTTGGTGCTTTAATTCCACACTATCATCTATTGCGACCTTGAGTGCCGTGAAAGGCGCCTTATTAAATAAAATGTATTATTATTATTATTATTATTGCATCAAATCGGATCAAATCATCATGGTATACTGTAATACTATTGTGTTTAAATAGTGATTAAATGCAGAGTATAATTAAAATAAAAAGCATTAACATCCCACAACATGAGGCAACTGCACGCTTCACACAACCCCGTCTGCAGAAAAATAAATTCCTATACAACTAAACTGCGTTCTCATTTTTGAAAAGAAGCATAATTTCCTTTTGAAACGCAGATATTTCCTGACCAAAAGGTAACACTGTGACACAGGAGGAGAGCTTCAAAGCAGCGATATGTCCACGGAAGGAGGTAGGAGGAAGCAGGTAGCAACAGAAACTTAGTATTTACTTTCAGTTTTAACCAAAACTATGTGGTAAGAAAATGGTGGAGACTTTTACAAGAACAAAAGTTTGGTCAAGTTTAGGCACCAAAACTACATGATTAGATTCAGCAGCACATCCTGGTTTCAGCTACATTTCGATCCTTTCACAACATGTTTGAAGCTCTTCCTTCATTTTCTGGCTAACCGGGATGATTAGCCCGGCCCTGTCTGATTTATGATTAGATGGCTGAAAAGGAGTGAAAAAATAAAATAAATGGTAAAAGATGTGTTGATTCAAGGCATATTCGTGACACAAATAAACATCCATCCATCCATTTTCTATACACCGCTTAATCCTCATTAGGGTCGCGGGGGGGCTGGAGCCTATCCCAGTCGACTTAGGGCGAAGGCAAGGGACACCCTGGACAGGTCGCCAGTCTATTGCAGGGCCACACTTAGAGACAGACAACCAAGCACACTCACACACTCACACCTACAGACAATTTAGAATCAATTAACCTCAACATGTTTTTGGACTGTGTGGGAGGAAGCCGGAGAACCCAGAGAGAACCCACGCTGCACGGGGAGAACATGCAAACGCCACGCAGAAAGATTCCCACCGGGACGCGAACCGGCAACCTTCTTGCTGCGAGGCAACAGTGCTACCAACTGCGCCACCTTGCAGCACAAATAAACATAAACATAAAACCACAATTTAGTAGAATAGGAATGTAAATCTTGTGGTGGTTCGACACGTCCTCCAAACTGAACAAGGTCCTACAAAAAAAACAAAAAAGATTTTCTGATCCAAAGTTCACTTTGTCAGGACAATGTTATTTTTAATGGGTTGTAAAATCCTTACAATTAATCTGAAAAATACTTGTTTAACTGCTTCCTAATCTGACATCAATATGACGAAGGTTTGGGAAAGATTATGGATTGTTTTTGTTTTTTGTATTTTTGGCAATTTTTTAATGTATTTTCTTCTTGACAAATTTCTCACATAGACCCATTAAATTAGTGAATTAGCTCACATTGTTACTCACTTATTTAGCACATAACACAAATCATAGTTGATGAGCTTGGCTTTCAACTCTACATCAATATCTTTGAGGTCTGCGTGTCATTTTTTGTTATTAGCTAATGTTTACGCCTCCATAATATTTCTGTGATAGACTGGTACCAGATATGTGGGCCATGCTGATTTATCTAACAACGTCCCAGAGTGAATTACAGACACAGCATAACCTTCAAGCTGTGACTGAAAACCAGCCAAAGTGGCAGGTGGAGCAGAAAAACGCTAAACAATGAGAGTCTGAATATGACCAGAGGCTGGAGTTAATTTGTGCTCAGATGTGATGTTACACTTTTGTCATCCTTCGCTGCACTTTATGTGAAGGTAGTTACTGTAGTTGTCCTCTGTGACTGTAAAAACTCTCCACTTTTCACATTTTACGCAGCTCCTCGCCCTGTGTACAACTCTTCTGGGACTACTCGTAGAGGAGAAGATTGTTGCCGTTGGCTTCAGCTTTATTTAAGCTTAACGTTCAATTGCGAAACTAGAGGGCACGCGTTTTCTTTTAAGCCATTAGAAAAGCAAATTCACTTCCTGTTTTCCTCCTCTCCATGCTCCATTAACTTTATATATACAATGCTCCCAGCCTAAAGAATCCTATCTTACGACCTTAGGCACAGCGTTCGGGATTTGCATTCTCACTGTAATCTTCAAACATGGAAAATACTAATAAATATTCCTACAGCTTGTGCAGGATCCTCGGAACTTATTCAGTGCCGTTGCCTCATAAATATATTTCTTCTTGAAGACGCTCGCTTGAATGCCGCTTTTTTTTTTTTTTTTTGAAGCGGTATCAATAGACGACATTGGCCTCGTGAAGAGGGCAGAGTTACAGTTTATTTGTTGACTTCCCACAACAGATATGAGGATTCACTCTTCTCCTTGAGCGAGACATAAATCTAAGAGACACAATAAGGTCAGAAGTAGAAATCATTAACAGCTTGCACCGAGTGTCAGGTTTACCCTGGGAAATCTTCACCTCTAAGGGAGACTTGGCCACGTTGAGCTTTTCTTTTTTGTTGAGGAGCATTTGTACCCTGTTGCAGCTAGCAGGGGACTAATATCTCGTTCCTGGCACTGCTGCTTCCAGATTTTTATGAGGTCTTCAGCCTGTGAAGGCAACATCCCGCTGAACCGACAATTACCTGCTAATGCACACTGGCTAATTTGGATCTGGGGAGAGGGAAATTATGCAGCAATCAGCTTCAATCTAAAACTGCGCTATGTGTGCAAAATGATTGTACAGTATGGGTTGCTAATGGCATTTTACAACACTGCCAGTATATATGATATCATTTTGGGTTATAGCCCCTTTTTTTACTCGAGCAGGAACAGATGCAATGTGCGAGTGTTGATTTTACAGGACCATCGCTGAATGAAACTCAGCAGTTACTGAATATTTGTTAAATATTTACTTCTGATGGAATATTAATCTTTGAAAGCGGGATACTTATTCAATATGCATTTTGCACTAAATGTTCCTCTGATGTACTGAATATATTTACTGTAGCACACAGCAATTTAAACAGAAGGTGGAAATGTCAGGCATTTTCAATCTGTTTACTGACGATATATGAAATTGAAATTAAAGCTCCTTCCTGTAAAACATACCGCTCCCTACCTGTACAGAATCAGTGTTTGTTTACATCTTTAAAGGCTTTCAGACTTGTTGTTTTCACCCTCACTGTGACTCTTGAAAGAATGATTATGCATGTGAAAAGCGACACAGATCTCTTTAATTCACCATAACAGATTAAGATGTGAAACAGATAATAAGTGTAATTACTCTTAACTTGCAACACGTACAGTGTCAAACCCTGTCGTAAGAGCTCCGGCTGACGAGAATAAAAATATTGCGTGAATCTTAATGAGCTGATCCAGCTAAATGAATTTAAAGCATCGCTATGCGACTTGGAGGCAGACACGGTATTACTGACTCACAGTGGCCCTGATTGATCATTAATAACTTGTGACATCAGCTTGTGGAGCTTTTATGAATCTGTGTTGCGCTCTTAATTTGCATGTAAACCTTATTTAAATATTTCACATGTGTAAGCTGTTGATTTGTGCTGCTGGCTGTCTTGGTCAGGAGTCTTATGAAACAGATTCTCTCTGGTTTATCAAAGTTTGAATAAAACATAAAATGGTAAAAGTCTACCTCAGTTCCACTGTGGATTACTTTTATTACTATCTGGTTTAATCTCATATTGGCAAGATCTTTTTTTTTTTTCCACTGGACATTAGGTTGAAAAGAATATAAGTCATATTATATAAGAGGAGCAGACAATTTTCAATATTTATAACATCATATTCCTTTTGGAGATACCAATATAACAATGGCAAACTTGTCACCTATTTTGTGATTATTCCATCAATTTAAGACAATAAAATAAGAAAGTTTGGTTACAGCGGTACTACAGTGACATTTAGTGTCCTGTTTTCGATATATTAAACACAAATGTAATACTACTGGTACTACGGACATTTTATACCCTGTAAGTTTAAAAGAAACTTTAAACAACATGCTATAAGTTCACTTCCATGCAGCTGGGAGCAGCCCCGACTCCCAAAAATTACATTTCTATACAACTAAGCTGCATTCTCTATTACATTTTGGGGAAAATGCTTTTTTCTGCCACATTGCATTTGTTTGACGTATCACAAAGACGTTTCAAATCAAAGTCACAACACTGCAGACTTGCCTTTCGTTGAGAAAATAAGTTTCTTTCAAGAATGTAGATGAGAGTGCAGTTTAGATGCATAGGAAGACAGATTTTTGAGGGGGGTGGAGAGTGTAAGAAGTGAAATTCTATAAGAGTCGATAGTCTGCTCCTGTCAGGAATTACCAGTGTCATAAAATGTCATGAAGACTTTCAATAAATACAGTCTGAAAAATGCTAACTGCCAAAGAAAATTATAACCTGACACAAGAGTGTGTGAGTGTGTGACTGATAAGCTGTGCAGGCTGCAGGATTTATGTTCTGCTTTTTTAGACGCACTTCAAGTTGCACTTTTACATCAGAAAAGGTGAAGGTAAAAAAAAAAAAAAAAGAAGATGAAAACTATCTCATCCTTGGACAAAAGGCGGTATCTCTGAAAAACGCTCCAAAGTGGACTATTCTGAAAGTGTTTTCCAAAAGCAGGTGCTGGGAAAGTGATGGCCAGCTTTCATTTAGGTCCAATACAGTCCCATTGTTAAAAAAAATAAAAATCCTGACAGGCTGTGCCAGAAAAGGTATATAAAATGTAATGCTGTCACACAGGAGATAGGGAGTGAAAAAAAATAAATAAGTTTAATTAAATAATGTTCTTTTAAAACCATCAGTGTATTTCTGTCTTTGCAGGTTTGTCTTGAAAGATTCTAACCAAGTGAAAGTCTACATTGGGAGGAACAAGCATTTAAATGGGTCAAGATATCAATAGTATTGATCAAGTGGCCTTATTATCTCTTGAAGTTATATTATTATGGTTGTTTTCTGCTATGGAGCATGGGGGGAAATCTAACTTGTTACCCTTTTATTAATTGATTAAATTATAGCTGTAAAAATGTGCTGCAGTCGACGTTTTTGTAATTCCACGCGAGCTAATGCAAAAAGAAAAACTTTGGCCTGCAATATGAAATGATAAAAAAAAAAATATCTCCCACATCACACTTAATTAATTCAAATCATTGGTGTTATTTGATTCAAAGCTGTGGGCAAAGGTTATTTAAGAAATATTAATCTAAATAAACTGCAACATTTTATTCATGTTTAGCTGTCAAAGAGGAAAATCAATTACTGCGAAATCTTCTTCTAAATGAATGAGGTCACTGTCTCTTATGTGCTGTCACTCTATATACAGATTTTATGCACGAGGGCTCAAATTTTGACAGCTATTAGCAGAGGTGATGTACATATTTTACCCTGTAACTAAAGATGACTTCAGGGAGTTCTCTTCATTAAAATGAGTCAGGGAGGGAAACGCTGCTCAGTGTGTGCCAGGAGATGCTCCAAGTGAATGCTAAATATTATTGTTTTATTAGTGTATCTTGCCTCTTCATTATTTTGACACATTTCTTGTGGCGATACATCTGTTATTGCTGACATTTATGTCAGTAGAAACATCTTTTAACTGGCTTAGATGGCACATAATTCCTTGTATGAAGTGAGACAGAGAGCAGAAGCGAACAGCGTTTTTTTCTTTTAGGTAAAGGTGTGCCAGGGTATCTGCTGGGGGAGGGAGGGGTAGAGAGTTTCTAGATACTGAGAATTAACATTCATAGCACTGTCCAGATCACATCTGCTAATTAAAGATCAAAGAGATGTCATCATGAACTATTTTAAGGTTTTCGGATGCTGTTGAAATGAGTAATGTAATGGATAATTTCATTGCACTGGGCTTTACTTGCATCATCTGATATTCTTTCCAAAGCGCTTTTTAAAGTAAGGTACGTTTCTTTTGGGTGGGGGGGAGAGTGGAGGGGACTTTAAGGAAGAGATGATTGTATTTTCTCCTTGCATTTACAAGAGGATATGATCTTCCAAAAAACGTTTGAAGTGCAGAAGCTTCTGTATAAGATACTGGCTGGATCTCCGGTTTAACAAATCCACCCACTAATCTGCGGCACCGAAACGTCCTACATCCGTCCAAACACTGTATCTGGTGCAACTTCTGCTCAAGTGATTATGCTGTCTGACTCCAAGTCTGTGCACCCTGGGAACGCCTTTCCTTGTATGCATGTTTTGACAAAGAAAAATGACTCAATTAAAATCTATGGTTTGTGCTCTATAGAGCTGTTAATGTCTGCTGACCTGAAATCCTCCACCGGGTTAAGTGAATGTTTGTTAGAGTGGGACACAGTTCAAAGCAGGAGTCGTTGCCTTTGAAGAGACTAATTATGCTGCTTAACATTATTACAGTTTAAAAATACAGTTTGCCAGCCTGATCCCATGTGGTCATTTTAAGCACTGAAGATGGTTCCAACAATATAGTGACAATAACAAAATCCCATTAGCGGGGTCTAAAGTGTGACAGCCAGTCTGTGTGACATTGGTGGAGACTGAGGAGAAAATATGCATCACTGTCAAACTGAGGTGTGGTTCAAATCCAGACCTTTTCCACATCAGACATTTTGCCACAGGTGTGAACTAATAAGCCTTAATGATGGCTGTGGTCCATTTAGGAAGCATGCTGGTAGCGAGCACGCGCAACGGCAGGGCCTTGGTGTTGGCACACCTATGAAATGGAATGCAGCCACTAAAAAACGTTAATGGTTACACCTGTGTTTGAGAAGCCAGACCGTCCATCTGTGAGAAAAGTAATTGGATGGAAGCATCAAACATCTGTCTACAAAAACTGAAAACCAGTTTGAGATGTCCATCCCAGGCAAATATTACGGCTAAAATAAATACAGTAAAAAAAGTGGTTTTGCCACCAGGAATGTTGTCATAATTTGCCATTGCTTGTTAACGGAAACTATAAAAAGCAGTATTTTTTAGTGCTCTGCTGTTTGTATTATCTAAACGGTAACCTCTTGGACTTTAGAATTAAACCAACATACAGGTGCAAAAGACTGCAGTTCCTTGAAAGGCCACTTGAGGTTAGCACCGAAAGCGAGTCAATCCCCATTGACCCCTGTGTTAAAACGCCCAACTTTAAAGCACACGTAAACATTTCGTAGGCAGCCCTGTACTAAAAGCAGTTTTGGTTTCTACAGCTAATATCCCCGTACATGACAACTGTAGGGCTGCAAGGTGGCGCAGTTGGTTAGCACTGTTGCCTCGCAGCAAGAAGGTTGCTGGTTCGCATCCCAGTGGGGGCACTGGGATCTTTCTGTGTGGAATTTGCATGTTCTCCCCGTGCAGCGGGGGTTCTCTCCAGGTTCTCCAGCCTCCTCTCACAGTCCAAAAACATGTTGAGGTTAATTGGTGATACTAAATTGTCCGTAGGTGTGAATGTGAGTGTGCTTGGTTGTGTGGCCCTGTGATAGACTGGTGACCTGTCCAGGGTGTCCCCTGCCTTCACCCTGAGTCAGCTGGGATAGACTCCAGCCCCCCATGACCCTAGTGAGGATTAAGCAGTGTATAGATAATGGATGGATGGATGACAACTGAACAGGGGAGGGGGAGATTTTTATACAACTGCTTTAAATAGTATTAAGGGTTAAAGCTATGCAGAATTAAGAGTGTGGCTGCTCTGAGAGACAGCTCAACTCAGAATGAGGGTATTTCCATCTTTGTCTACTGCCTATGATTAACGCTAATTAAAAGTGAGTACTGTGAAATGGGCTCTCATGGCGAAAAAACCCTCAGATAATTATCGCCGCATTCTGCCCCTCTACACTCTTTGTTTATTGGCCTCTTTTAGTGCATATTGTTGTTTTTATGTTAATTTCACTCTATGGAAAAATCTCAAGGTTTAAATAACACCCAATTTCTGCATCAGTTAAATACTGCTGACAAGCCCACTGTACAATACGCAGCAAATAATAAACCACATACAGATAAAGTTTGCTAAAAACAAAGTTAGAAACTACAGCTGGTCAAAAAAGCCAAACTTCTGGAGGCTAAAAAACAAAATACCAAACAAAAACACAGAGGAGGGAGAATATTGCATTTACTCATCATGATGATGGCTAAAAGTTCATAATCATGGTACTCTATTACCCCAACACAGAAAGAGCAATATTTATGCATCACATCACATAAAACTAATTCATCAGAGCTATGGATTCATCACACTGCAGAGTTTTTCTACCTCCTAAGATATCGTATCATTATGCAGCTTCACATCTAGAACTACAATATTTGCCCAAATGTACTTTCTAATCTCTATGGTAATGGTTAGTATGGTAATCCAGACACTAGATTTTTTGTGTGGCCTATCCATTCTATCTATTATGATATAGTTTGGCTCACTAAATAAAGACTGTGGGTATGAGCCTGCCATTGGCTGCATGTTCATATGGGCATGTAACGGTCGTCGCCAAGGGAAACAACAACTTCCACACTAGCAACTATCAAGTTAAAAATGGCACAGATGTGTAAAGTGAAGTAGGCTTAATTTATTTTGTTTTTATGTATGGTTTTGCTGTCTAACATTGATGCTCTTGTACGTTTGCCCATGAATTATTAAGAAAAAAATCTGCTTTTTTTTTCAAAAGTATGTTTTACCGAAACAATACCAATGACGAGTTAGATTGGTTAAATGGAAAAAAAAAACAAAAAAAAACAAGCCAGAGCATTTTTTCTTCCTATAGCCAGATGATAATGGGTGCAGTCAGCGCTGTGGGGATGTGTCTGGCTATAAGAGACTACATCTAATATAGCAAGACGCACAATGACATTTCCTCCCCCGAAACTTCTCCGGAAAAAAGAATAAAATAAAGAAGTGCATTTATGCAAAGGCCTATGCTGTTTGCCTTGAAAGAATTATCGGAGAAGTCAGAATTAGAGAAGTGGAGAACAGAGAACAGACTATAGAAGAAAAACAAATGGAAATAAGTTTTATATCTGTTAGCTGCCTCCTCAGCATACTAACCGCTCACTTCTAATAGGTTTGTTGTGTCACATATGGCCCAGGGTAATAAGCTTATGTTGAGAGAGACAGGCGAAAAAGTGAAAAGAGTTGACATAAACAATGCGGTGCACCGGAGTTTAAATTCGAGCAACAAAACACAGTGTGTGAAGACAATAGCGTACCCATTAGCCTTTACAGAAGCTCTGGAAATTAAACTCATGGCTGTTTGGAGTGCTGTGTTGATTTTTCTCGTCTTCAAATTACCCTAATGCTGCCGTTAGTAACTGTTTGATAAATTCACACCATGTCCGCAGTGTTAGGTAAGTTTAATAGCAAATTACTCTAAAATAGTCTCATCTTTTGCTTAATGCATTTCAGCTTAAAAGTAACCGCTCAAATACCATCTGCAATAAGCTGTGTTTAGAGAGCCTTATACTTTAGCTCTCCCCACAGTCCTCCTTTAAAAAAGTCCATCTATTTCCAATATTATTTGGAATCACATATAAAAAGCCAGTGCCAGAGCAGTTTGAACACAGCCAAAAGAGAAAGAGGATGTTACTGCTAAATCAATGGACAGGGCTTTACTGCTTCAACATATGGGAGTTAGGGAGTTAAATCTTGCTTGGTTGCTGATTGAATTTTACAGTTGGAGCCTTCAGGAGAGTGCTGAATGGTAATTACCCCAATGTAGGAACAACCAGAGTGGAAAGAAGTGCTAAAAAAGAGAATGAGAATGAATAGCAGCAGGCCAATCCTTGGGTGTAACCCATCTGCTTTGAAATGTGGCAAGTTTAAAAAAGGACAGGGGAAGCTATAAAGGACAAAATTGCAACAGAAGACACATTGTGGCTTTGGTTCTTAATAGGGTTTAGAGTCTTTGCAGGGCAGGAGGCTTAACTTTTTTGTTCACAGTTCATAGTGGCTGGGAGATTCCTAATTTCCTCAGCAATCTTAAGCATTTAACCAGCCAGTTATGACTGTGGAATAAAGCCAGACCTTTGAATAATGTCATGTGGTGAAATTCTGCAACAGCAAAACCTGAAGCTCAACTTTCAACTTTACTAAATGGACCCACACTCTCTGTGCAAAACGCCAAAATAATTCTTGGTGGCTTAATGACTTCCTTTGGTGTCTATTATGAAGGAATAAAATTTTTATCATCACATTTATGAATGTTTAGCAGACAAAATACGATGAACAGCTGAAACCATTACTTGGCTAATTTAAAGAAAATTACTTTGCAATCTTTTTTTTTTTTTTTTGCAAAAATGGCAAACATTTGCTTTTTCCAGCTGCTCAAATTTGAGGATTTGTTGTTGTGCTTTGTCAGATATGACAACAAACTGCATTTTTGGGTGTGCTTATTTAAAACAAACAAACAAAAAAATCTGATCTGTCAGAAAAAGAAACAACAAACAGATATACCATCTTAGGATGTTAGAAAATATGATGAGCAATTTCTGCTGTTTGCTCGCATGTGCTACACTGAGACAATCACGACCAGATTTATCAATAGCTAAAGCACTTTACTTTTCATTAGCGGTTTAAAATAAAAATGTTTTAGGTTAAACCTTCACATTTGGTGCCCAACACCTGATATGACCTAATTCCCATTTTGAGCTGGGTGCAACATAGAAGTCACCAATATAATTAGTGATGCAACAGTTGGAATAGTAGATACAGACTGAAAATTAACCTGTAAAATGTGTATTTTTTCTGTTTCTATTAAACACAATAATAATCGAAATACCTCCAGTATATTGCAAAGTGTTTGATGAAACCATATAAGTCTTAGGGGCGTTCAGAAAAGTCATATAGTAAAATTGAAGTTAAATAGCCATCCTACTTAGTGGACATCAAATAAGATTAATTAGATGGACTAAATCAAGAAATTAAACTCTAAATAAAATATAATTTTAAAAAATTAGGCAGCACATAACTTAAGATGGTATCCAGTGTTTATAGAGAACGCTATGAACCTCCAGGGGCAGCACACAGGTCTGAAGCTTGATGTGTTTTGATCTGTCTGGAGTCAGCTGGATCACATGTTTCACTGCGTTTAAAGCTCAATACAATCTAAAGCGTTTAAATTAATAATTATGGTAAAGAAGGTTGAAAAAAATCTATTCCCCTTATTTATGGGTTAGCAACATGTGGCGGGCACTCATATCCAACAGCAAAGCAAATCAGCAATGTGAAAGAAACCAGAGGGAAAAGGCAGTGATTTCTCCATTTGGATTGCGTATTAAAGCAGAGCTGCAACGAACATATTTTCATATATTTTCATTATTGATCTGCTGCTTTAAATGTAGAAAATGGCCATCATAATTTCCCAGAGCCTAATGAAACCGATTCAAGTTGCTCGTTTCATCACACCCACAGTACAAAACCCAAAGAGATTCTGTTTACTGAAATCAAACGCATCAGACGTTAACGCTTGAGAATACAGAACCAAAACGGGAGAAAGAACTGGCAATTATTTTCTGACAGGTGAATAATCCAGTTGACTCATCTCTGGGCTGAGCAGCTGCAAAAAAACACACATTTGTGTCCGGTGTTTATCTTGGCCTTCAGCTTCTTAACCTTGTTTTTCTAAAGCTCCTCACTTCAAGCTTATAAAATAATGTACTACCGAAAACAGAAGCACAGTTCACTGCAGTTGACAGCTGTTTTGTGTTGAACCATACACACTGATCAGGGGCTTAACTCATCAATCATCCAAGTGCAAATTCTCTCATGTCCCATGTACAGAAAACGTTAATGAATGACACTGCCAGAAGCCATTCATTGTAGAAACTGGACTCTGAGTTCTAGCATCAGTTGTCAGACCAACACAACATGTTTCCTGCTAGATTAACAGTCTACAGGTCAAATCGAACTAATCTAGTCAGTCTACAATTTCAATGGCGACACTATTTCTAGTGCTTTAGTTCGAAACTCCAGCACGCTGCATTTTAAATGAAACCATGACTCAAGTTAAAGTGCTGACTTTCAGCTTCTGGAGGATGTTCATTTCTACACTTGTCACCTGATATGGATCATAATCCAGCTGAAAATTACCACTTTGAATTCATAGTCAATGTTCAATCTCAAAATCAATGCGCTAAGAGTTTCACTGTGCTAAATTAGTCATTTAATCATTTTATTTGAGGACACATTTTGATAATTAACTCATGTTTCAAGTCCGTTATTGAGCAAAAACACCAAACATGAGCTGGTTCCAGCTTTTCAAGGCTGAGGATCTGCTGCTCTTCTTAGATATGTATGATTGCAAAAGGAATCTCTTTGCTTTTTAGACTGTTGATTAAACAAAACTAGCACTATGAAGACAATGCTTAAGGCTCAGGGAAATTACAAAACATTTTCTCCACATTCTGCTTCAGCAGATATACAATTCTGTTCTTTTGTTTCTGCTCTTACAGAAATAGCCTCCATACTGTTTACTATCTCCACCATATCATCAACAATAGCCAGGTTAAAGAGCATCTAAGCACTGCAAAAAAAAAAAAAAAAAAGATATACTGAATAAAAGAGTGCCCTGAAAACTTTGAAGAAGTATCTTAACTGAGCCCAAGCTTGGCTGAACGGCAGCAGACTGGGATTACGCAGGTCAGGTTATGTGCTGGTGCTGATGAGCTCTGTGGAAACTTCAGCACTTACCAATATCTCCTAATTCCAAATTCCTGCTGTGCTTCCTGCATTGCTCGCCACAGAGAAAGACAATTTAACTTGTGGGTTTCTCCTTACTTGCAAGGAGGCAATTGTTAGCTATTCATCTGCTCTCAATTGGAGTTGCCTGCCAATCGAGCGCTGGCTGATATGTGTGTTGCGCTGTCGGGTCTATTGACTCACTTTGCACCCAGACAGTCTATGACTGGTATTACTCTGTGTGATCACAGGGTGAATGTTGACTTGACAGAAAAGACAGAGAAGAATAGGACCACGACTGGCAAACTATAGGTTGCAATCGCATTACTTGAAAACTCTAGAAACACCTAAAACGACCTTCTGTGATGATTTTGGGTTTTTTTTTCTGCTCCTTCTTGATTTCACTAAAATTAGTGTCCAACAGCAAGAATGACATGTTTACTGTTGAGCAGTGTATAAAATTGTGATGTTTCATTTGTTCATATTATAGGCAGACTAGGATACGACCAAGCTCTCTGGGGTTAAAGCAGTTCTATGCATAACACAACAATAAAACCGAAACACTTCAGAGAAATGACAACTGATGTGAGAATCTCACTCTGCAATTTTTGAATCATGAAACTACATAGACTTGATTTGTGTCTATGTTTTGTTTTTTTTGTTTTTTTTTTTTTTGTTGTGACTTTAATGTTTTACATGCTATTGTTTTTTAAATGAATCCATGCTCTCCAATAAAGTACACATTTTACTGCAATACACAAAAAGAACCTTTAGTTTTATTTGTCTCGCTTCCACTTGGTGCTCAGTCGTCACTTGAGAGGTACTTAAGTTTTATATCGCAATATATTGATTTAGTTCTATCACAGCACAATCAAAAGCACATCCTTGCAACACATTGCAAAAAGCAGCACTTTGAATGATGCTGTCACTACATGACAAAAAAAAAAAGCATGAAACATGTTTAAGTGCATGTCAAAGTGTGCGCAAGAGAAATTTTTATTATACAAATAAAATCGAAAAAAAAGGCAATGAGGAAGAGTATGCTATCAAACTGTTTGCTATGACGCCCTTCAGCCTTGAAATGAACTGAAGCCTGAGAATAAAAACGACTTTCAACAATGAGTTTTCGTGCAGCAGTCAAGGTCTCAGCAGTCAAGGTCTCCGCACATCATAATATGAACCACAAGGTTCTCAAATGATGCCATAGCTTTCATTTTTAGACAACTTGCATCGAAAGAAATTGTCTATCGCTACTTCACAATAGAGCATATTATGTGTCACAGGGAATATGAGTGGTCCCCAATCTGCAATTTTCCCATGATCCTTATCTTTATTAGCTCATTATTTTCAGCGGAGCCAGCAGTGGCTGCTGATCTGTGGCATTTATCCGGGCAAGCAGAAACAGCCAATTAGTGAGTGCTTATCTCATCACAGATATGGAGGTGCAATAAGAATTAAGTAGCGCAGTAAATTATTGAGATAGCCTTGGTATTAAATTAAGTGACTAATATATATGTATATTGTTAAAATTTGGTATTGTAGTAAAGCTGAATGCCACATTTCTCTGCTTTATATACAGTAAGATCCAGTGCAACAAAGTTTTTGCAGTTTGTTTTAGTTGAAGAGCCTCATAGAGAGATATTCTAAGAGTGAATGTGAGTGATTATGGCCTCCCATTATTGTAAAACTGCATTAAAAAAAATAATAAAAAAATGTTAAAGAATCATTTCTTCAAATACATAACTGACCTGATGTCAGTCATTCATTTGTAAAGTTTTGCATCGACTCCGAGACCAAGTTTGATATCAGAACGTCATTCGCAGATAGAGGATTTAAAATGAAATGTCAGAATCACGCCAAAACTAACACTGACATGCAGGTGATAAGACAATGTTAAATAAAATAAATCAGCTGTTTCACGTTTTCTCTTTTTTTTTTTTTTCTTGTTCAGTAAACATGTATAATTGGAAAGTATAGTGTTTTGTGCCTACACCTGACAGAGGGCCTTCACGATAAGGGAAGGCATAATAATATGTTAATTCCACAACAGGAGAGACTTGATGTCTCTTAGGTTGAAAACTGTGCGCATTTATCAGTATTGGCAATCAGCCAAAGTGAGCAATAAAATATTGTCATGCATCCAATACTGTGCGTGTCTATTTGAGACGAGCTGTAGCATCACAGTATCTGTGAAAATCTGCTATGTCTCTTATTCTGTCGAGTAAAAATATGCATTACTGACAGGTTAAGGAACACGTTTTCTGTCATCCGTGTTAAACTTTCACCGTCAAATTCACACAGTATGCAAACAGAAACAGCATTGATGCATCGTATGTTTGCAAATTAAGAAGTGACCATTCTAGCTATGTGTCATCACTATGCTTTGCACAGTATCACACTGCAAAACTACAAAGTGCAGCATCACTCTCATGCAGCAGCTCAGTATTACCCACGTAGGACCTGTAATAGCACATCCTTTCTCAGGTATTGACCTTAAAATGCTGTTAGCTTTTTTTTTTTTTCTTTTGTGACTTTCTGTTGTTTGTGACTGCTGCCTGCATGCCTGGAGCCTCTAGACTAAACTGTACGACAGTGGAAATGTCAGGAAACCATTTAAATGCTGAACAATAATGACTTTATTACGGCTCGACCACAGATAAGGCAGTTTAAAAGCCACGCAGCCTCATATGGTTTATTACTGGGCAAATCTAGAGAACAAAATGGCAAGCTGTGCAAATACTAACCCAATAGAACACAGTTTGTACATACAGAACAGACTAGCTCGAATATTCTCCATTTATACCCAGACAGACAAACCAACATGTGCTGGTTTAGCTTTGGAGTTTGTTAAGCTGCAGTTTTAGTAATATCTGTGAAGGCAATCTTTATAGCAGATGATTGGTGGGTTGCAGCTCCTGTTTGGACTTAAAGCTGCGTCTACACGGGACGTGTCTCAGCTGCGGTTTTCAATTCTATGTCCCAGGCACAAGTGACGGAACAGATCTTAACACCTAATTAATCCAGTGGTCTGCATAGGTGGCATAACAGCTCACCTTTTGCCCGCGCTGTACGGCCATGAACGCACCTGAAACTTATTTTTAAGCTTCTGTTTCTGTTGTTTTATACATGCAGCTATAGTCACTGTGTGTACTGAGCTCCGAGTGCTAAAACATGGGTGACCTACAGCTCAATACTCTGCCTGAATGCCTCCCATGTAAATAGCGACGGAGCACCAGAGCTGCTGCAGCTGTACACCGTCTTGGCATTTAGGGCTCAGGGTGCTCGCTCACTGTAAATTTCCTGACTGTCTTAATTGCTTGCGCACATTTACATTTCTCTTACAGACAGACATAAGTGACTTCTTGTCGTTAGGGGAATCCTGTGATACCGAAAGTGATTGGGGAATTCAAGCTATTTGGAAAGATAAGAGCACCTCAAGAGCAACCCCTCTATTGGCATTTATATGGAACCTCCATTTCTGGGAAGAAGGAATAATGATTCACAGGATGATTTGTTATTCATCTCACTGTATGTTTTGCAGGGACTGAGGCATGAGAGTTTCCTTGACATGTGTATTTGAGGGATTTTCACCCCAAACTGGCTACAGGGTCAAAATAGAAGCCATTGCATACCAAACATTACTTCTCAGATCATGACAAAACTCTGGTTTAGACTGTGTCTGGTCAGTATTTTCAAATAGTCAGTCTAGTTGATCGAAACAAAACACCACAAAATTTGCTTTTATACTCAGTATGGCCAATATTTTAGACATCAGGCATTAGATGTTAAATTAGAGCTACGATTTAAAACTTAACTTGTGTTAAGACTCAATGATATTTATTGAGTTATCAGCTATTTAATTAATTGTCAATTATTTTAATAATTGATTATCAAGTCTAAGGATTTTTTTTCCCCCAAGGAGATAAAGTTAAAACCACTAATACCAGCATCTTATATTTCAATGTTTTCTGGTTTAGTAAACACAAAACTGTCATATCATTATGTATTCATTCATTTACAAACGTGTCTAAGTCTTCCAAGTCAATACAATTAACTTATATAATTACATTTAAAGAAGCTACTCCTACACGTCTCTTTTTTCTGGTAGGGTCACAGAATGGACCTAATCAAGAGCACTTAACTGAATCGTCAGTTATGATTCACTCCTTTACAAGGTAAACAGAATATTTTGAAACTTCTGGAGATGGAAAGACTTTTGAGGACGTCATCTTGAGCTCGACTACGTTGTCTCACATGTGCTGCTATTTGGTTTTATTATATTGGGAAGCTTCTCAGTCGTAATTAAGTTATTTTTATTTCGTAACATCTACATAAATCAGTGCAACATATATGTATTATAATATCACTTTAGCAATTTATTCATTAAAGTTATTACCTTCTTAGTCAAATATGTTTTCATTCAACAGTGCAGCTGTTCACACTTGACAACGAGACAAAACAAACATCACAAGTGCTCTCTGGATTCACTGCCATCATTATTTTGGCTGAGATGTCATTTCAGTTGAATTGCATCAATAATAAATGGAAAGTTATGGACGTTTTATATGAGGCATTGCTCTGTTGTTACTTGGTTTGAGGAGCACCTTAGTCAAGTAGAGGGGATCATCGATTACCACTCAGGTTTTTTGTTGTTGTTTTTTTCCTCCCCTGCAGCTATCTGCAGTGGGGACGAGACCCTCAGTCTTTCAGCTGCCAATTGCCAACCTGGACACAGCTCTGACAAGGGAATGTGTACAGAAGAACAACTGAATGAGCAATTTTTGCATATATAACGATGACCATAGCAGTAGCTGCCAACTGGTATTTAGGTAGGAATACACTCATGAGGGAGACGCTGTGTCCCAGTGTGCTTGGCCCCCAACTGGCTGGCATCAATTTGACAAGTCTTATTACTGGCACATCTGGGGAACTGGCAGCAGTGGTGCAGGGCCCAGATACTGCCAAAAGATTATCGCAAACACATCTCGAAGCCAGAACAGTGACACAAATGCATACAGCACGTAGACGAGTTTGTTCTGAGTGGTCAGTTTTCATTTTTGTTAATCTTTTCATATGTGTGGGAGCTGAAGAGTGCTGCTGTTGGAAAGAGGCTCAGTTATATAAATGACTATTACAAACAAGTACGGGGGTGGGGGTGGGGGTTTCAAAATGCAGGCAAATTAGAACCATGTTCTCCAGAGTCATTCAGGACAATGATCCAGGAAGCTAATGTGCTAAAGCCTTTATCGAGTCTTTACCAAACACAGAACTGGCAAGACTGACAAAAGTGTGGGAAGAAAAAAAAAAGAAAACATTGTTCTCTGTTGCATTTAGGTGGACTAATAGCGCATAGTTGACAGAACCTCCCGATGGTTAAACAATAGCAGTATTAATGAGATTAAGAGAATTTGTCAGGCAGCTGGAAAGGAAAACTAGCGTCTTTGTAAAGCACTTTAAGGTCATCATTAATACTCTTATTTTATAAATTCTTCAAAGCAGGGCATTTAACAAAACATAATGAAACAAACAAAAGAAAAATAATTGGTGCTACGCTGTGCCTAAAAAACACAACAATGGTAAGATTCACCAACCAAACATCATACACTCACAGTTGTAGAAATTTTACATGTGAGGATTTGCTGCTTCTCTCCGTTTTTTCTCCCTTTAATCATTATAATTTGAATATATATTGGCTTTGACCTGTTGGTTAGCAAATGTCGCTGCAATACAAATCTAGCTGTGCGAGTAAGAAAGGTTTTCACAGGTCCACATATGGTACTAAATGATGCCGTGCATGAATAAATTTGAAAAAAGGAAAAAAGTAAATAAAAAAAAAAAAACAGATGCCGTCAGAAAGCATCACAGAGGAGACCAAGCGGGGTTAGTCCGAACAGACCAACAGAGAGAGAGAACACCAGCAGCAATATGATGTGCCACCAGTTAACAAGCAGTAGTGGTTGAAACAACTAGCAATAGATGTAATTTTCTCTTCAGTTCACAGTTCAAGTGACAAGAACTGACAGTTTGTCCCCTTGGATACACCCAGGTACAAGACAAGTTTACACAGAAACCTGACACCAGCACAAATTACACCTGGACCAACCAGATTATATCAAACTAATTTGGCATCGATTGCCGTTGCATCATCGCTTCATTCTCAGACACTGAGAAATGAGTCAAGCTGTGAAGACGTCTAAGCGATGAAATAATTGAGTATGATTAGCACCAGTGTACTGTCAGTAAAAAAAAAATAAAAAATTTAAAAAACACACGCACATAGCAGTCGCATAATAATTAAAGGCTGTGGAAAAAACCCACTCACATCAGAATAAAGATGCTGAATTAACTTGCATTGTTAGAAATCAATTCCTGCAACTTGTACCAACTTCTGACCTTAGCAAAGAAGCATTTAACCAGTGATATCTGTCAGTAAATCATACTTTATATATACATATACACAAAGAGAGGCTGTGCAATTCTTTCGAGTCAATACAGACGAACTGACTAACATAATTCAATTAAAAACAGCTACTCCTACACATGTCTCTTTTCCTGTAGGGGTCAGAAAATGACCCTCATCAAGAGTACTTAACCGAACTATCATTTATGGTTCACTTGCAGCTCAGCTGGCAAAGTAAAGGAGCAAGAGCTAAATCAATTCATAACAGAATGAGATACAAATCATGTGAGATATGCACCACTTGTAGAAAGAGTAACTATTATGATTATAAATATTATATATGAATAATATAACTAAGTACTGCATGTGTGAGTACAAAATACGCAGAACACGTGCTCACATTTGGTTAGAGGTTTCCCAGATAGAGTCAGGCATGCGGATGTGTTCAGTTGTGTGTTGGTTTACACGAGGAAAACTAGAAGTCATACTGGACAAGGGATTCAACAGATGAATGATCTTTTATGAGGAGGAGTCTCTGTTTCCTCAACTGCATTTCCTACAAAGAAACACCAATTAAAGTAGAAAGTAAAGAGGATGAAACAAAAATCCTCATTCATAACTGAGCAGGTAACAGCAGGGGGGTCTCATTTGCAAATCCCTGCGGAAACTTCCTAACCTTATGCACAGAAGCAGCAGAGAAGGAGTGTACCGCGGGCATATCCACTGAGGATTAGGTCCATGTTAAGTGGGTCCCCAGGAGCCTTGGAAAGTCTCCAGGCCGTGATTGCTTCAGTTAGACAGTGGAATGAGTTACAGCTTCCACTGACCAGAGGCGACAGTGAAAATAACCACAACTGCAGCTGAACTGTCTCTTTTTGATGACAACCACCCCATACTCTTCATCTCACACACACACACTCCCACACAAACATGCTCTGCCCACATACCTTCTAGCCCTTGGCTATTTAGACAGCGGGGCGGCAGGTCCAGAATCTTATTACCTAAGAGGAGGGCTGAGCAGCTGGCAGGCTCTTGAATTCATGAAATCTCAATATCTGTTGTTTGTTTAGTCTGTGACACAGGGCAGCCATGACTTAGATATCAGCTGTAGTTGAATATATAACATTCTGTGAAAAGAAAGCCACAGATATTGCTCTGCTACTGGTATGGTATACAGTATATGTCAGGTATTTGTTTTACTGTTTTCTGTGATTACAGTGACAAGATGCACAAATATTTCATTGTTGTTATATACTGTCATACTTTTAAAACAGTGCTCAATAGGCCTATATTTTGACAACAGTTAGCTGGCAGAAGACCAGTCGGGGTTGGTTAATTATTTAGACTTGCAGGTGATGCAAGTAATTAAAGAAGACACTTGAATGATTAAAATTAACAAATTAAAAGCTAACAGATTGCAAGCCTAAAGAGTAAGTGCACATAGTCTCATAATGGTCTTTGCCCTGCCAACTGATCGCAACGACAAGCTTCTTCTTTTTTTTTCTTTTTCTACAAACTGTGCAGCAGTATTCACAACTGGGTGTGGTCACAGTTACAACACATCATATCTAACAAAGATGTGATGCTGGAAGTGGTCTGAGGTTTAGACTACAGAGGCCAGGGCAGGCATTTTTTCTTCTTCCCTGGAATAAAGGATTGTTCTGTCTGCGTGTGTCAAAAAGGAGAGAATAAATAATGTTATGGCTCTCGTGGCAATTCTAACAATCCAAAACTGTTCAGACATCATGAGAAGCACCCTTTGATTACGTCACCTTTCAAGGCATGAAAAGGAGATCGAGATGGAAAATTCAGCTACAACCACGTCCAGAGCAACCTGCACCAATGACAAACTTATGGGTGAACACCACCAGGTGGAGGAACAGGATTCAGTGGTTGGTCTGCCATATTGAACATTTAAAGTCAATGGTTATTTATATTCTCCTAAATTGCCATTGAAATTCAACAACTACAACAAAGACGATGTCCTGGCATTATGAGTCATGTGCACCTAATGGGAACAGTCTCACTGGCTGCAGTATAGCTTTGAATTAATGATCAAACATGACAAATGATGTGTCTTCAGTGGAGTTAAGAGTAACTTCATATTTGGCTGAAAAGCAGTGCTTTACTGCCCTCTCTGGCTGAGAGTTTATGTAGAGCTGGTTTTACCTCTCATCACACACAAACACACAGATGGGTTTGGTGGTTAGACATCGTCAAAATGGAGCCTTGTTGCAACTGTAACTATGCCCAGTGGTGACAGCAGTGTGTGCTGGAGTGCAGCTTCCCATCACTGTAGCAAGGTATGATCTCTAAACCACTGGAAGTAAGTGAAACAGTTTCAATGGATGTTAAGTTAAATGTGGTGCTGAAGCTCAGGTTCCCTGTGTGCATTCATGGCAAGAGAGAGCAACAGCAGCTTCCACAGGTAGATCTAGTTTCCCATTTTACACATCATTTAAAGCTAATTTTTTTTAATAATAATAATTGATCTGATTTATATAGCGCTTTACTAGGCACTCAAAGACACTGTACACTATCAGTTATTCATCCACACTATTCATTCTGGTGGTGGTAGCTACGATTGTAGCCTGCAGAATGGCAGACTGCCATTCTGCGCCTACGGCGATCCGGCCACCACCTCAAACAATCTATTCACAGACATTCACACCAGGTAAGGTGTGTGAAGTGTCTTGCCCAAGGACACAACGACCATGACACAGGTTGGAATCGAACCGCCGACCTTCTGATCATTGACCGACTGATCATTGACCGACGGGCTCTACCACCTGAGCCACATCTGCCTCCAGTAATACCCAAGAAACAGAATGGTTTACCCCATTATCGCTACTGGTTGTGATAACTTCTGCTCATGTGTGAAGTAAAGACATGGGTTACCTCGCCTCAAGAGTGAATACCTTTTCAAAAGAGTGAATACCTTTTCAAAAGCATCGTTCCATCCAACTGACACTTTTAATGCTGTGATGTGGTCAAGGCAACAAAATCGTCATAGTTTAAATGATTTCATTTTGGGAAACAACTAAAAGTGATGTATTGATGTCGTATAAGTTTCTAGGTGATTTATTTTTATTTGCATTTTGCTTATATTGCTGATTATATATAACTAATCCCTCCTGCTAAGCTTCAGTGGTGTTTAACTGCTTTAAACAGTGAACACAAAACTCAGAGCAAAGACTTCTTCTCACAGGGGCCATTTTCTGCCAAGATACAACAATCGTAAAGGGAAAAATTGATCATGTAACTTTTTTTTTTTTATGAAGAGTAGCCTCAACAATGCAATGTAGATACACTGTATTTCATGAAAGATGTGTGAGTTTTACTTTTATCTGACCAGAGAGGTCACATTCAAGTCTATGACATAAATAGGTTACTTACGAGCTGTGAAGTAGGTTCAGGCTTGTAATTCAGTACATGGTTTGTTTTTGATCCTTTGGGGACATATAGAGGGAATCACTAAATAGTCACCAAAGCAGGATGTGGGTAAATGAAAAAGTAAAAATGTAAAATAATATTAATACAAAACAGTGGGGCTGCAAAATGATGCTCAAATTTTTAATCAATTACTTCGATCCATATTCAGATCATAATGACTTCACAGATTTTAGGCACAACCTATTTTTATTGCACATTTCAAATTGCATTTAAATAAACTGCTTTCATTTCTATTCTGTGCTACATTTCTGTTATAGTAAAACTTTTTTAAAAATCAAAATAAGACTTAAAATAAGGTACTTCTTCACTTGAATTAGGGACATCCCATGGAGGCACAATATAAATAAAACTGTACCCAAAAACTTCTCAACAGCTGAACATCTAGCTATTGACAGAGACTAGAATGCATCAGTGTTTTCTCAATGCCTCTCACTGAAGCTACAGTAGACACTATAGGCAGCCGTGCACAGAGAAGCCTCCAGTCTCCCCACAGTTAGTTGTCGCAGTGCAGCAGCTCAGACGGGTGTCTGAATAAAAAAATACCTCAATATGAGTAAATAGGGTGTTCTGAAGTCAGATTTACCCACGTTAAAACCAATAAATCTCATCTACAGAGGCTGTTTTCAATGAGTGGAGTTTTTTCTAAATTGCCATCAGTGATGTTTTCTTAACTATGGGAAGCCAAAATCATGATTAACACTCAATTAAATGTGCAGCCCTAGACACCCCCCTGAGAACATCACACACTGATAATATCTCTTCTGAGTAGGACATACTGACATTTCCTATCACAATGACATTTTCCTTTAAGGTTGACATGATATGACCAGCTTTGTGTTTTAGCTGACTGGTGATTCATTTTCTGCCCAATATCCCTGCTGTTAGCAACAAGACAGTGACAAGGAAGCTTTAAGGTTACCTTTTTTTTTTTTAAAGATTACATTTCTGCATGCAGTTCAAAACATGTTTGTCACCCAGCTCAAAGGGAAAAAAAAAAAAGCTATCTGTGTAGACATTGACAGGGCCAGAAGCCTCTTCATTTGTTCAGGGACTCGTCTCTTGCTAGCTGATCTCCATGTGTGAAGTGTTTTGTTCCAGAAATGTGATATCCAACATCCACCAAAAGTAACACCTACTCTCTCTTTGACTAGAGAATTTCAAAGCAATTTGCAGGTTTTAGACATGAAGTCATTCATTTTTAATCAGAACTGCTTAAACAAATAAAGCTTATTGGGTGCAAAAGGTTCATATTGCTTGTAAATCTGCTTGACCCCATATTCTGAAATTGAGTACATCATTTGAGTGTGCTTTTAATTATTTAATCTCCAATCCTGGTGGAGGTCTAGTTGCTACTTTGCCAGGAACAGCACTCAGCGTATGCAGCTGTAAAATAGGTTTAAACCTCTAATGGCTAGTGTGATGGATCTCACAGTCTACACTTACTGTGTTGCTTGAAAATGAAGACAGCAAGGCTTTAATTCTGTGAAGTGAAGGGAAAATTATTCCATAACGATGTGCCGCATGAAGTGATGCATGGTGTTTCTAAGAAAGCACTTGCTTCAGTCCATTTCAGTATAAAAAACTGAAAGAGAGAGAGTGTGTGAGTGAGTGATAGATGTGAGCTACTGGTTTGCACAGTATGGATATGCCAAAGTTTAAACAAATTAACACCCCTTGGGCCAGTGAAATCCTTCTCTGCTGCGACCCTTTAGCCTCTTTATATCCACTGATGTGTGTGATGTTATTTCATTGCCTGTGCCTTAAGCCACTACACTGTCAAAAAGGAAGAGGAAAGGGAAAAAATGTGATTATTTCTAGTGTAATTTTAATCATTAATATGGTGAATTTTGATAAACACAGTGGTTCTTAAAACAAAGCCATAAGACTATGGCTTCACTCAAAGTCTGTATCCACAGCAATGCTTATCTTGTCCTTTTTGTTGCCCACCACCACTGAATAAGTTGCCTTTTGGCGGGGCGCATGACCCCTAAACGGTTAGGGGCAGGTTCCCCACATTCATTTTCTCATGAAAAATAGCAACGAGTGCAATAAGAAGCGTTGAAAACATCAAATGTGAGTTGATTTGTTGAATCATAAAACATGAAGCACCACTCACATCAGTAAAATCACCAAAATGTAAAAAAACAAACAATCCACCTCATTAAATTCATGACTAAAAGCTGTTTTGCATATGAACAGCTTCCTCTCTCCTCATACTCCACTGGCCCACACACTCAAAACACTACGCCTCATTCCACACACAAGTGAGCTGAATTTTTAAGGAATTGGCAAAACAGGCAGCCATACCTGGGTGTGTGGACAACCCTGACAAATATTTTAAATGTGCCAAGTTTGACGGACACCAAGTACACCCAAGTCTGAGATCATTCATTTTACATTTTATTTCAGCTTTCATTTCTCCAGGAAAACGGACTCACTAACGACACTGCTTCCCAAGAAGGTACCTGTATGAAAACTAAATGAGACCCAAAATAATGTGTGGCTTGTTTCAGTCCTAATATGCAAAACTTTCCTATCAATGAAAATTTAACAAAAAACAATGAAATTCTATCAGTGGAGATATTTTTTCATAGCTGACAACTGTCACTACACATACATACGAGACAACGAGTATCATCTAAAAGGCTCAGCTCTGCTGTTTGTTTTGATATGTGGTACATTGTGAAGTGATCGGACCTTGATGACTTATTCAGCTGAGAAGCAGGAGTGTGAAAATGGGTGAAAAAATTAGTAAAGATATTACTTAGCAGAAGTTTTCTCTGACGAGAAGAAAGAATGTAAATTTAGGTGCAAATTCCATCTTAAGTTATTTTCACGTGAAATGGCTGGATGTTGTAGTTTCAAGCAAATGTCAATGAAATAAGATTCAAGTTTTTATGTGAAGAAGTTTTTAGCAGTGGAGTAACACATTTAGTGCTGTAAGACATGTTGAATTCAGTAGGACAGGACTGAAAATAAACTACAGGCTCACACGTTGTGCTGATGTCATTTTGCCAAATTTAAACCATTTTAGATGCATTTAGGCAAAGTTCAAGTGGGGTTGCTGCCTACATCATCACTTTCATGTTTCGCCAAGGTAAGACAAGTGTAAAACTCTGTAATACATGTTTGGTATTGGCAGTGAAACTGTGTTTTTTAATTAGTTCCACTAATGATCCTGATACAGTTCTGAATATTCAGTTCATATTAGTATCCCCATCCCTGGTGCATCTCTGTGAAAATATTTGTATGTAAATACTTCATGTAAATTGCTCTCCAAATGTTAATTACTGCTTTTCATTGTGGGAATTGACTGCTGGCATATGACCATCATACATACATAAAAGCATTAGACAAAAAAAACTAAAACCATTTAAATGGAAATGAACAACTTGAGACACTTAACAAATTGTGCACCATTTTTTATATTTTATATTAGATAATGATTCCTTTGAGAGAACAGCAGCCGTTAGTTTCACCTTCATAAAGTATGAATTAAAAAAAGGATATGGCTTCAGTATGATTGCTATTACACTATTGCCACTAGTTACCGCATCACAATCCACAGTTCAGTACAATTACACTTTCAACAATGGCCGTAAAAATGTCCTCATGAGTTGAATCAACAACTCCTCTGCTGTAGACTAAACAAACAACAATCTACCCTTTCAATGATCTTGTATTGCTTTTTTTGTTTTTGTTTTTTTTCTTTCCACCCACTACACATTTTATACATTCTTCATCCACTTAAAGCCCCGAGGGCACGATTCCAATTTTATGTGTTCAGCATCCTAAACAAAACTGCATTAAAAGTATGCAGTACTGAAGGAAATGCCACCGAAAAATGAAAAGAAAAGCTGCTGATAAGGACAACGACACAAAGGTTTTGAATAAATGTGTCTGCAAAAGCCTATAAGCTTCTGTGTTTAGTGAAAAGAACAAGTCTCAATATGAACAGCAAAAGCAAGCATGTCTGTTGCTACGTTGATGCCACGTAAGTTTACCCAATCAGAATGAGTGCTGTCTGTGTTGAAGTCCGGAAATTGGAAAAATAAAGATGGGATAAAAAACATAGATCTTAACCAACTGACTGATGGGGGGTGTTATGACCTCTAACTTCTGACTACTGTAACTGATTTGCAATGTAATCATCTCCTCCCTCACACCCACAGGAGCAGAACTCCCCTTCGACATGGAGGAGGTGGTGAGAATCCTCAAGAGGACCAAGGAGAACACAGCACCCAGTCCAGACAACATCAGTGGCCATGTCCTGTGGTGCTGTGCAGAGCCGCTGGACGGGGTTCCTGTTTCAAAGATCTATGAAAAGTGGCATAGTTCCCCAGCTATGTAAACACTCGACAGGGGTCCCCATTCCACAAAAGAACTCTGTTAGGGCTTTGAACAACTTCAGGCCTGTAGCTCTCACCTCTCTTGTGATGAAAGCTATGGAAAGCATGATGATGCGAAAATATACATCATGGATGCTGTACACAAGATCTAAAACAATCCAACACCACATCCAGACTTCTGTTTACAGACTTCTCTGCATTCAACACTCAACAGTCACACATCGTGGTGGAGAAACTCTCCACCTACTTCCACCTGGAGGACCAGCTAATCCTGTGGATCATAGACTTCCTGACTAACGGTTCACAGAGAGCGCTGGTCATTAACACCTTCTCCGACCTCCCTTTCACCTCTATCGGTTCCTATCAGGGCCGCATCCTCTGACCTCGGCTCTCCATCCTCTATACTGATGACTGCAGGTCCACCCATCCAGACGTTCATCTGGTTAAGTGCGTGGACGACACGGTTCTCCTGCCCCTGCTCTCAGGCCCATCACACAACCACAGCTGAGCACTTCATTAGTTTGTGGAGTGGTGTGATAAATCTTCCCTGGAGCTAACCAAGGAAAAGACCAATGAGATGGTGATGACCTTCTCCAGCAAGCAGTGGGAGCTGGCTACAACAACTATCAGCACAATCCATAGGATGAAGGTAGAGGTAGTGGATGAATACAAATACCTGGGCACATTTTTTTGATAACACATTCAAATTTGCCTCCAACACTGAGGACATCCTCAGAAAATGCCAGCAGCCACAGTATCTACTGACGAAGCTCAACACATTTGGTGTCAACATCCTAAGAACATCTTACTTCTCCTTCATTGAAAGTGTCATTACATTTTCTATCACCTGCTGGTTTCGCTCCATCAGCCTGCAGAACAGGACCCTCCTGCAGGGCACTGTCAAGGTCCGCTCTAAGATCATTGGACCCCCACTCAGTGTACCCTGTGTGAGCAGCCGACACTGAGGACGGCCAGCAGAATCCTCCAGGACTCCCCACATGCTCAGTTCCCAGTGTTTGAATGGCTCCGCTGTCATGGAAGCAGGATGAAAGCAACCTTTGTTCCAAGGGTTGTTCAGTTCCTCAACTCTCAACCATCACTGGCCCTTCCCTCAAAATGAAGACTGCCATTTTATATGTATTAACCCTTTCAGGACGGGTATACCATGTTCATATGCTGAAGACAAGTGTCAGGAATAACAACGGTGAGAAAACAACAAATTTGTGACTGTAAAATCGTAAATGAACTCTTCCTCTCGTCATGCTACCCATGCTGAACTGCTGATTTTTTAGCTGACAAACATCAGCACATTTGCGGCAGTACGACATTAAGGATGCAAATTTTGAATAACTGTCTTCAATCAATCATTCAATATTTGATCAACTTACAAAACGTATTGAACACAGCATCCTGTGCTGATATAGATGTTTTAGTCAAAGTTCACATGATTTGGGCCGCATCACTGGGACATAGCTATGCTGTCCTAGCCAACACAACCTTGTCTGGAACACATGAGCTCTAGCTGGAGGTCATTAAGCATCACAAAAGTGTTTGCTATGGTGCCTGTTGCAAGCTTAACTCCCATGATGCTTTCTGCCTTCCAGGCACTGTTGTTACAGTATTAAACAGTACAAGGCTCCACCTAGTGTCGCAACACAGTACTACAGCTAAAATATACAATATTTTTTTTGACATGTAAGAGTACAGGTTTTCATTTTCAGAGCTTGTAAAACCACAGTAAACCAGCTCGCACTACAGTCAGACAGTTAGTTCCATAATGGAGATTTAAAACAAGATTCATGACCACCCACATGACATTAAGGAACAGCTTGGATGCAGAAATGTATTTCTTTTTCTTCTTGCATTGCAGAGCTGCCAAGCATATAAAGATATACAGTAGATTGATTTGAACAACTTTAAGTGTGAATTATCTCAGAAAAACCTATAGTGTTCTGTTTGAAGTGTGTTCACATCATATATTCATAAATTTTATAACTAATTTAGCTTCATGTACAGTACAGTACATTTAATGCCATCATTCTTGTAAAAGCTATAGCTATGATTGCTGCAAAGTGTGGGGTGTGTTGAGACAGTGCATTTGAAAGGAGTATTACTAATGTCTGGCAATGCATTGTCAGAGTTATTGTATTTATCTATAAATAATGCAGCTTAAGACGAGGCAATTCTTATGTTCCCTTGCTGGGTGTTCGAAACTACAACTTCTATGTATCTGTGCAGCAAACAAACATTTGGAATCATGTTAATGTCCTCTTTCCTCTGGTTCAACACCAGTTGTTGACTGCATGTTCTCTCACTGGAGCTCTGTAGCAGTAAATATTGATTATCCAGCTCATCTGATAGGGTGTAAACTCAGCAAGTGTCAAAGTTGTAGAGATACAAATCACCACCTCCAGTCAGAACTTTCAGGAATAAAATCTGAGTGAAAACAGGAACCAAATATGTGAGAGATTAGCCTCGAGTTGAATTGGCAGGCTTTGTATCCAAGCCGCCATATGCACAACTAATCATGTGGACACAAGACTTCTGTGGGGAGAATTGAGATTCAGACCGCGGCTTGTGATTGTATCCCAAAGTGTTGTCATATGACCCATTGGCCAGATCGCCAACCCCTCAGTTTAAAATAGACCAAAAATGGGTGAGGTTACAGATCAACTCCATGGGGTCATGTTTTGCCAGCATTTGCTAATCTTTCAGCAATTGTCTCTGTCTGTCTTCACAGTTTAATCCTACAACAGCAATCACATGAAAGCACAAATGTTTGTGAACCCCATTCAGAGGGTGATGAGCTCTTTTCAATTGCAGCCGTATGTGTCAACATTGCTTCTCACTGTAATAAATGAACAGAGAGGAGCAGAAAACCACTGAGCTCCTGCTGTGACAATGCCATTTGAGAGACAGAATGACTGTCGGTAAACAGTATATTAATAAGGCAATATTATGCTCAGGAGATTTCCGTAGCAGCGATAATTCAGGAACGGTGGGCTGCCATGAGTGAAAGAATACAGCAGGAACACTAAACTGGTTGAGGCCCGCACTGCAAAAATCAATCATTGATTGCTTTTAATGAATGAGGGATTGTTTAACGGGTTGGCCATGACAGGGAATGAGCAGCCTGTCATCACAGCTGGTTTGGTCAGTGACAACTCAGTGTTATTTCAGTCTCAAAGCTGCTGCCATTATTTACCTTACAAGAAGACAAAATGCTAAATGTAAGACAGAAACCAAAGAGTTGAATAAGTACTGGTGCATGGTGCACAATGGATCATGGAGTATGAGCGCTGAGATACTTCTTTGCTTTATTAAGTGCCACAACAACTCTCAACATCCTTTGGTAACCAACGAGAATGCTGGGCGCAAACAAGAGGTGAGGTTAAGACAAAACAATTATGCACCTTTCAAGCAACAACGATACTGCAATCAGGGCAGAGGTCATTGGTAGGTTGTGCCTTACAGTCTGGGACAAAAAATTCTAACTTGCAACAACTATTTTCATCTTGTTTTCTCCATGAATCCTTGTCTATGAATTACACATCTTAGTTTCCCAAAGTGACGTCTGCAGTTGTCTATGTGTGCTTAAGCAACAGTTTGCAATACTAAAACATGCAGAAAATTACCACACTGAAGAAGCTTGGGCCAACTAACATTTGTCATTTGCTTCTTAAAAAAACTGATTGCCAAGATAGTCGAATGTGTGTAAATTTATGCAGTGAGCAGAACAGCAAATCTGCAAAACTGAAGTTCTGTAGTCTGCACTTGCTTTCACTCTTCACAAACTGTGCGAACTTCTACCAATGTGAAAAACGCATGAAGTATTACAATTACCGCTCTGTGCATTTAGTACAATCTGTTATGAGGATAATGTAATGTAGGAGTAAACTGGGCTAAATGCTTCTTTGTCCTTGAGGAAGTACACCAATACTGTCATAAATGGAGCAGTGTCGTTATGCAAGCTATTGTGATGTATTATGATTACTTTCATTACTATCACAAACTTGACCTCACAGATGAAAAAAAGGGGGAGCAAAAAAATGAAATAGTAAAAACTGTGCACAAGGAAATGTCTCCAATCATAGCTGTATGCAAATTGTTGTGCCTTTGCTCGAGCTAACCATATGTAAATACATCTCACTGTATAAAGTATGCAAATGCTTGCTGCCCTTAGAGCTTAAAAGGTCTGAGCTTTACTGAAAAATGTTTATTTCCTCTTCCAACTTTCACAAGCTCCTCTTGTTCCGTACAGCATCTAACCTTAACCCTGACCTTGACCTCTTTCAAAATTTTTGCTGTACCAGAGTTGACATTTCTGAATAAAGTTATTTGTGAGAGCTTACTGTGGAGAAATTAGTCAGAGCTCAGTGCAATAGATGCATTTAGCCAACTCACAGCGGAGTAGAGAAACAGCAGCCAAAATCTTCCATCCATCCATTATCTATACACCGCTTAATCCTCACTAGGATCGCGGGGGGGCTGGAGCCTATCCCAGTTGACTTAGGGTGAAGGCAGGGGACACCCAGTCTATCACAGGGCTACACTTAGAGACAGACAGCCAAGCACACTCACATTCACACCTACACACAATTTAGAATCACCAATCAACCTCAACATGTTTTTGGACTGTGGGAGGAAGCCGGAGAACCCGGAGAGAACCCACGCTGCACAGGGAGAACATGCAAACTCCACGCAGAAAGATTCCGGTGCCCCCACCGGGACGTGAACTGGCAACCTTCTTGCTGCGAGGCAACTGTGCTAACCAACTGCGCCACCTTGCAGCCCAGCCAAAATCTTATAAAACTAAAATGTCTAAAAGTGGCCAATTAATTTCTGACGAGCAGCCAATACATCCAGTGGGTTAACATACTAATTTCCTTTAGCAAATTATTATGTAGAACAGGTGGTTTCGCAGGAAATCGGTTGACAAGAATGAATTCAGATGATAGCAGTGAGCTATGTGAGGTGTGGGTGTTCGGGAGGAGATGGGAATGTAAACTCAGCGGCTCAGCAGATGGCGGCTGACTCTATATTCCAACTTTGTTCACACTGCCCACACAGGGACGATTTCTGAGAGAGGTTACAGTCTCCTTGGCACTGGACAAGGCACGATGGGATGGAAAAGCCCAGAATTTTCAGCCTTGAAGTTCGGGATATTCTGGTACTCAGGGGACCTATGCAAGAGCATGTGGCCATATAGTGTTTTTCTCTGGCAGGGGTATCTCAGTGCTTTGTCAAACAGCACTCCCATGCCATGCGTGGGTTTTTACCTTTATGAAAACAATTTTTTGAAAACACATCATCCATCTAATTGCCATTTGTTATGCCCCCATTATGCTAACGTTCCTTTGACATATACATCTGGGGATAGACAGACAGAGCCAGAACCAAGCAGCAACCTCCAGTGACAAAGCCTACGCAGAAGTGCCACAAACTGTAGTTCCTCAAAAGGCCTTGAGGCTGGCTTCAAAAGTGAGTCCATCTTTAGACTTTTACACAACTCACCAGTGTAATTTGTATAAAGGCTTAAAATTAAATGGTTAGTGAGAAATAGTAAGTGCTTCCCTCCATCTTTTAGAGTTTGCACATGGCTAAGGTAGAAAATTTGGCATATCAATAAAAACAAAGTGTGACCAAAAAAAAAAAATCCAGCAAAGCGAACAAATTATTTGTAATGTAGATGAAGCATGTGACATAAACCTTCACTGAAGCATCCACTCTGTTGTAGATACAAAGAATTGAAACTGTTATCTTGTTCAGCCTTCTATGATGTTTTACCTGACTGAAGAATCACTGTCACCAGCTGTTCAACTCAATGCGTTCAACTCCGAATGCTCAAACTGTAGTAGTGGACAGAAACGCACATTCTATCATATTTCCGCTTGTTAGTTTTCTGGAAATGTATTTAAAAGTTTCACTCCTTTTGGGCATTTTCCAGTTATTAATTACTGGGAAAGCAGAAGCACTCTTATTGGTTGCCTGAGGCCTTGGGCGATAAGTTTAAAGAAACCAAACACACCTAAATAGGGTTTCATTTGATGATTAAATTCAATAAATTTTAATTCTATTTGACTTTTTAACTATTTATAATACCATGTGGCATCACAACAGCATACCTATTCAAACAAAAAAAAACAATTGCATCGTGTACTGAGCTTATACTTTTTTTTTTATATATACTTTAGATATATTTTTTATATACACACATGGTGCTCTAGCTGCAGTATGTCCCACAGAAAAGCCCTGCAGAGGACAGTTAGAGGAGCTTCGAGGGTCATCAGCGTTTCCCTCACCTCTGTCCAAGAACTTCTCCAGAGCCGCTGCAGGGGCAGGGCATTAAACATTGTCAGGGACTCCTCACACCCTCTCCACAAACTGTTTGAACTGCTATCATCAGGCAAACGTTTCCGGAGCACTGAAGGAAGAACATCCAGACTGATCAACGGCTTCATTCCACAAGCTGTCAGAATGCTGAACTGCTGATCCAGATGTGCAAACACTTCTTTATTTAAATTGCTTTAAGTTATTGGATCCCGAAGAATAGCTCTCTCATCTTGCCTGTACTACTGTGTATGTACAGCAAGATGACAATAAACTTGATTTGATATAATTGAAGGAACCGATAAAATGAAAACTGTGGCCTCAACTCCAAAGCATCACATTGTAGTTGTATGACAGACAAACGTGATTGCAGGTGTATGGGAGGTATTATATTTCAGGTTTTACAGCAGCCAGTTGACCTTTGTTAATGCTATAATCCCTTTTTTTCAACAAGTTTCTTGTCCATATCTAATCAGTAAAAAAAAAAACAAAAAAAAAAAAAACAAATAAGTTATGAATTATTTGAAGAGGGGAAATAAATTAACAAAGGCTTTAAGAATCGAATCATCATTTCAGTCATACATGCAGCCAGAAAAAATAAATGAAATTCTGGTCACAACTTCTGAATGTCAGATTTTATTGCTCTTATATTTTGCATAATTGTAAATTGAATAACTTTGTAGACTGAAAAAGAAAAATACCAACAAAGATTTATCAATGATGGAATTAGTGACCGTGAAACCAATGTGTAAAATATAAAAGTTGAAAATGCTGCACACAGGGAGAAAAGATATAGAAAAGAAAACTCTGCAGCTGTAACTCTCCGGGTGCAGGAGCAGCATGTGGTTAAATCAATGTCTACATCTGATTGTGTAAATGTCTGATGATATTACTTTGGTGGCACAAGTTGGCTTGTGTTTAATAAATGAACAGACACCAAGCTGAGAATCTGTAGATTGCTAAACATGAATAAAAAGCGCCTATGAAACGACGAGTTAGTTACACATCAGTTTTGAGAATGTCACTGCACCTAAAAACACAAAACTCCTTAGCTGCTGGTGGTCTCGCTTATCTCCCACCCTGGTGTAAGCAAATTTCATGCTATGCCATTTCATATTCATCCTGCAAAGTTGAAAGTTTCCTCACAGTCACGAGGCTGCATCTGCAAATTAAGGCTATAATTGGATTATTAGCTTACATTTGTTAGGGCACAGAGAGCCAGAGAGGGGCACACGGTGCATTGTAGTCTTTGAGTCCGTTGTGGAAGGTGGCAGGTGGTGAACAACAGCTGGCTTCCCATGCTGCTCTGCTCCGGTCAGAACTGTCCTGATCCAAAAAGTCCCAGCTGTCCCGTCAGTCTGCCTGGCCACCAGCGTTCCCCGACTTAAGAGTTTATTAAATGTTGTAAACAGTATAGCCTCATTGCCAGCACTTCCTTCTATAGTTAAAATGTCAGTGTCTTGACAGGGTGAGGTCAATAGATTCAAGTCGCTGGTCTCAAATCACATCTCCAACTCGACATGGCTGCCTCCAAAGGCAAACAAAATACCAGCAGAATTTAAAAGTCTAATAGGTCACAGGAATTGTTGTAACGCCTCCATTCAGTCTAGCTTTTCGGACCTCATTAAAGTACTTTCTGTTGACATGCTTAGTTGATATTCCACACATCGCGGAGCAGCCCAATGAGCCTGGGACAGAATGTGTGAGCGCTTGTATGGATTGATCAGTTGCTCATTACACAGATCGGAGCGCTGTCTGCTGCTGTAGGTAATGTTTCTGATGAGGGAGTGCTATCATCAGTGGCAGCTCCGGCCTTTTCTGCACCACAGGCACCATCATATGAAGACATCCCTTGAAGGCATCCTCCAAGGCAATTTAAAAGTGCATCTAATTCCTGCCTTATTACTGCTACACACAGCATCACTAAACATCTGACTCTAGGTCCGCCAACCAGCTGTATATAATATCACCTCACCTGCCTGATCGACCTGCTCTACTGTGGATGCCTGTGAATACAGTATATTCCCCCTCTTCACCTCACGAGCAGAGTCTCCGGTTGATGCTCTGACATGCCCATCTGTTGTTGAAGAGCACAGAGGAGCTGGACGGCAGTAATTTTGAACTGAATGCTGAAAGCACTCAAACCTCTTAAATGTCATTCATATTCAAGGCACTGTATTTATTCAGCTATTCAGGCTCGTCTCAAAAGGCTTTAAAAAGAGAAATAATCAACAATCAGTGGACTTACCATACGTATTGGCGACAACACTGCTGCTGAAATACACTACATATACAAGCAAACTGTAATTAAAACTTAACAAATTGAGAGAAAAACAATTACTTCAACGACGACTAGATTAACAGCTCGGCAGCATTATTTATACGAGCTAGCAGATTAAGATTGTTTTGAAGGCTTTCGCTGTCTTTTAATACGCTACTAATGAGGAAGTAATGTACTGTGCATCAGTGCACTTTAAAATTATATAATAATGTAAATTTGTTTGCACACCTTCAGTGAAGATAGCTGATCTGAGATAGGCACGGGATAATTAGATAGGATCCACAATGCAGGCAACCTGAGCTGGTCCACATAGACAAGGAACACCAACACTGGCAGCAGCATGACGTGCTCCCAGTAACAAGCAGCCACAGTCAGAGAAGTAATAGCAATACATGTAATTTCTTCCTGCTGTTTACACATTGCATACTCTGCCTCTTCTCAAAAATAAATCATAATAATAATAAGAAGAAGAAAATAATCTGAAGGTATGCTTGAAATGAACTTGTTTGTACAATGTGTTGTCTGATCGTGTCATAAGACAAAAGTATTTATAGCTGTTCTCATAAGCAGCACCACAGTGCATGGACGGGTACAGAGTCTGTTGGAAACAGAGACCAGGAAAGACAAGATAATGATGGAAATGTGACAACAGCAGCACACTTTTGGACACCTTTTCAAAGAAGGCATTCATAGGATTGGAGCCTGTTGTATGTTAGAAACTGCCGTTTAAAGACTCGGGGAAAAAAGCATGATTGAGGACAAGGTTTAAATGGTGGTTCCTTTATAACCGCCACCTTGAACAAACAAGCATGAGCAATTCGACCATGACCCGATATATATATCACTTTAGATGTGGGTCAGGGGTCAGATCTCAAAGACGACAAACTGCATGCACCCATAAAACCTCTGCAGCAACCATTAGAGGACATACAGCTAAATAGTTAGGTAAAACTTAATGCGTGTTACATGTGTTCATATCAGCACAGCCCAGAAGATCATCGGCTGTTCACTGACTTCCTTGGAGAATCAGTAGAGCAGCAAACATTCCTGTGGATCAAGCCCATCCTGGACACCATCTGTTTGAAACACGACCCTCAGGTAGATGCTTCAGGTCCATCAAATCACAGAAAAACAGATTGAAAAACAGCTCCCACCCCAGAGCCATAGGAGAACTGAACTCTGTCAAACACTCTCACTCACTGCCTGGACCTGAGTACCTTCTGATTATCTATGGACTTTGCTTCTGTTCATTATTCAATAAAACACTGACCAATTTCATTGAAATCTCAGTGACTATTACCATATTCGATTCTCTTGAATATGTTTTGTTATTAGAAATGCAAATAGTTTACCAGATGAGTACTGTTCATCACACTTTAAGCTTTAATAAGCTCACACAATTTTAAAAGAGACATCTCTGTCCATGAGCACATTATTATTTCCGAAACACATGAATAACTTTGGCAATGAGCATCATGAGAATGTTAGTGTTGAACTGATGTTGTTTTGGAATTACAAAAAAAAAAAACATTTAGGCTTTGCTTCATTGAGTTCACTATAACAACTTATTAACTATTGGGCCATAGGCCAAATCATCTGACTTTGTTAAATTGGCTGTTTGTCACTTCTTAATGCTTCAAATAATAAGTTCAACACAGTGTTGGACAGCATGTTTTTGCCACTGCAATACGAGTGTGTGCTGTACAAATGTTAAGAGAGCTGTTGATATTTGCAGTAGCATTTACCAGAAAGAAACTCTGAAACTGAAAAGAGACAGACTGATAAAATGGCACGAACACAGATCATTTTTGGTCAGTAATTGACCCTCTGAGGTCAGGTTAAGAGGACTGAGTAGTCGTGTTTACCGAAATTGGGAAACATCACAGGTAAAGCGGTTTTAATCCTCCACAGATTCAGTGAAGGTCGGTCCAATTTACCTGCCTGTGTGCAACTTTTTCTTCCGACTTCCTCAATAAAAAAGTAAATGTCAGTCTCTTTTACTGCTGCATCTATCCTGCTGATTTCAAAGTCTGTCTTCTCAGATACGGTGTGAAAACTTTCAGTTCATTGGCTCTTTTGAACCAACTTTACGAGCAGAGCAGGTCAAATGTGACCTGACAAGCCAATCAACACCCCTCAATACCAGAGTAATAAATCTAATCTCCTTTATTTTCATTACTTTGCCTCGCTGCTATAGTATTCACAACAGTGTGTCAAGGTCAGACGTAACGGCTGTCTGGTTCGTCTGTGACCACAGAAAAACCAACGCAGATTATATAAAAAAAACAGGATCATGATGAGATGAATATTGATGCCCATTTTCATGCTCCATTTAGTCACGAGATGATACAGTTCATTAGCTAACGAAGATGTCAGACACAACAACTGCCCACTCATATGACTTCTGGTTGCAGTAACCACCTGGAAACAATGATTTTCTATGTATTTACTCAATGCCGTTGGAGTTCCATTCTTAATACTAGACATCAACCCAGACAAGACCCAGCTCAAAGGAGATGAAAGAAGAGAAAGAACAGAGGCAGGTCTCATACGTCGCTCTACTTTACACAATGTGACTGGTTTAGAGGAAAACAAAGGCATTGTCTTATTTTATCTCCAGTTCAAATTTTAAACTTTAATTTGTGCTGTGTTCTGTGGAACTCCTACACACTGCAATACTTGAAAGTTGCATAACCACTCCGACATTTTTCAATAACAATAAGAAAAAAAACATGCACTCCAAATTTCCTTCTTAAGACCCCCCAAGTTCCTTTTTTTTTTTTAAAGTGCCTGTATCAGAAGCCAGAGTGCGGTCAGCTGGGCGCCCGTGCCTTCAATTGCACCGCTCATCGATTATAGAAGGTCGCTTCACTAATGAGTGAAGGTCAGCCCCTCTCTTCATCCATCACTGCCTTTCTCAACATTCTTTCTTTCCTCTCAGTTTCCATTCCTGCGCGCTCCCCTCCCTTTGTCTGGCGTGCAGCAGAATGTGACGCGAGAGGAGGGCATGTCAATGTTATCAGCATGCAACAGACGACAGCTTTGAGGGAGACCGTGACTTTCAGCTGCTGCCCCAGTGGCTAATTACCCACACTCTTCACCGGGTGGACCCCCGCTTGCCACTTTCCAAAACAAACCACCAAAGCTACGGGCGGCCATTTTGCATCTGGGAGCCTGTCTTGACTCGTTTGTGCCACTTTTAATGTTGGACATTACTAATCCTGAGAAGCTCATTAGCAGTAGTTCACAGAGGATGCCCAAATTCAGACCACATGGCGAAAAGCCCACTTGCATTTCTTATCTTAAAATACGACTGACATATTTGTTTTGAGTTTTCTCATTTGTGAAACTTGAAAACTTTTGCACTACCTGACGGAAATAGGTGGTTACAATTACCTGCTTGACTTTGAGGCCAATATCGATACTTTAGAGCTGAAAAAATTGCAAAAACCAATATAAATAAATGCATTTAATAAAAGTTTAATTATTTTGCAAATAATTGGACCTAAATCTATGCTGAGTCAATATACTAACGGTAAACAAATGTCAGAATTCCCAGGTGATAAAATTACTCTAACCTGAGAAATGGATGTAAACAAATCAGTTTTTAAAAAATGTTGGCAATTGTATGGTTAGTTGATTGGTTTTTGATAACCGATTATTCATTTCCAAATAAGAATATTCCCTGGATTTTGTGACGTCTTTGGGTTTTGATCTAAAAGCTCTCGAACGAAAACAACGAATCTCTTACCAGACAATGAAATGGATGGGCACAACAACCGCATAACAAAAACTTTTGGTTGTAATAATTTAGTGTAGAAATACTGAGATAACTTAGCATCAAAAGAATCAAGTAAAAATGTCAATCATTTAAATAACTCAGGTCTAAAGATTGAAATGATGAGTTGAAACATTATTTCATGGGTGTACACAAAGAACAGTACAATTTCATGATCGTTCTTTAAAAAAAAACAAAAAAAACAATGGGTTTAAGTAAACATGTAATAAAAATCAAATCAATGGAGACATTTTTCATCAAAGAGGCCATAAGTTAGGGTACTTACTACATCAGAGCATAAACTAATAGAAGTGCATGTTGTTGCTGATCAATAGCAACAACTCCCACTTCACCAGGTGTGATTTCACTTTCTGAAAGAGGCAGCTTTTTTTCCCCCTTATTTATTTATTTTTAATAAAACCTCCTCCCTACTGGAATATTACATTGATGCTTGGTAATTACTCCTAGTTACAGGAACACAACTGCATACACAGACCATCATTAAGACATTTTGTCAATATTGCAATTTCTTGTTAACAAAAGAAGTGAATTACAATTGTAGATCACCTAATGTCCCACTGAGATAGTGCACTTACTGCTCGTTTTGAGATTAAAATAGTACACGCGAACACAACCGCATAAGAATAAATACACTCATAAAAGTGAGATGTCAAGGGCATTTAATTTCAAGAAACAACCCTTGAAATTGATCTGATTGCTCATTAAGCAGCTATTTCACACTGACCAAGGCTCGCATCTGATCCCACCATTCTGTTGGCTGTCATCAATTCAGATCTATTCACAGTCTGAAGCTATCAGTCGATGAGCAGATGCACATAAACACATATCAGAAAACCCATCTCAGCCTCTTATAGACACCAATGTGGTCTTTTGAAACATTTGCTTTGTAAAATGGAAGAAAGAGCCGCAATCAGTTGCATTTTCGTCAATATAGTGAGTGACAACAAATGAGCTTGCTGCAGAATTGATGTAGCTGCAGTGTTATATTTCATAGTTAGAGTTTAAACTGGGCTTTTTATGCATTCAGGAATGTGTGGCGCCTTCCAAAGAGGTTGTAGCCACTGCCAAAGATGAGGCACCAGCAGTAAAAAGAGAAGATTTCAGAATTGTCATGTTTGTTTATGAAATTATTTAAAATGACAGGAAAATACATGAATTTATGTCAAAAAAGCAACACAAACTCATTGTCTTTACTTTACCCAGACCACCATGCATACTGTCATGTGGACTTGTGCCCCTAAAGGCTCATACTGAGACAGGAAAAACCCTGTGAAAGCAACAAAGAGTTATTTTTAGCTGTGATTAGCAGTCCCTTTTCTCTTAAAATGGACCGTGCCAGGAACTCTAATCACACAACTGTCTGTTAGTGGTCTCTGTGTAACGTCAAGCACAATTTGCAAAAGAGACAATAAAGGATATTAAGTTAGAATGGCAGCTCACTTTATGTGGATACATTATAGACAGGTAGATGCAGAAATAACACTCAATGCTCATTTAGGCTTATGTCGTGTTAGTAGTAGCTGCAGCTGCCACACTTTGGTGAGGCCACATGCTGCACTTGAGGTAAATTTTGATTCAGTTTAGTTTCCAGGTTATCTTGTCTTTTGTGTTTGATATCTAATTGACTGTAAAATAATGTGATTAATCTCTGTAGTACTCCTCGCAGAGTAGGAATATGTGACAAAAGTCTTCTATTGTGATGTAAATGTTTTGGTCCTCTTGCATGAAATATCTCCAATTAATTAGTTCAAGGTTTTACATGGAAGGAATCTTTTTTTTCCCCCATTTAGATCCAGAGTGCTGAAGAATTCAGTGCAATATGTTTTTTGGTATATTGACCTCTTGCTGATGGTTTCTACACGTTTTACTTTCTCTGGCTATTCTTAGTTCCAATGTCATTGCTTTGATTGGACAATGAAATATAGAAAGAAAGGAACTTGCCAAGGGATTTTTTTTTCTGCCTAATGAAGTGTGGGTATTATTCCTTGTCCAGGAAAATAAACAAAATGGGGAAAACATCCAAGCTGTAGCTACAGGGAGCTGTCAGCTGGTCAGACTGAAGTAAATGCAAAGAAAACACTTAATAAGAACTAATGGGCTTCTTTTTTATTTATTTACACACACTCTCCCTTACTGTGTAATTTACCTCCCTTATAATGGTCACAGCTGACAGCAACAGTACAGATTAGATGCTTTTTTTCTACCCCACATGCCTGCACCCACACTGGCAGCCTGTGTTGTGCTTTTCTATTGTGTTTGGTGCATTTTAGGCTCAGTAGGGGTATGACAGAATCAGAATTGTGCTGGAAAGGCACCAAATCATATTTAGGATTGTCTGTCTTTCCAGGGGTGGTGGCAGGATTACATGCTGGCTTCTACACGCTACTGTCTTAAACCACAGGGCTACAGTCCCCTGCTGGTACGGTTGAATCCCAAAAGGTTCAGATACATTACCCTTTTGGAACACAGAAATAAATTACATTGTGCAGATGCTAGTTGCACTTTGCTTCCTCACATGACAATGGTGTCACTCAAAAGTCTGTCGCTGCTACCAGCTGTGTGGGTTGTGACTGCATTTTTAAAAGTGGGTCAAAAATCGTGGCTTGTGCTCCATGTAGTCTGAGTATTTTTTTTTAAGTCATTAAAACTTATATTTATTGGGTAGCCAGAAATATGAAAGCTACGATATGTTAATGCTAATGTTGCTGCGTCTGCTGGATGTGTAATAGGTATCTGGAAAACTAACTTAAAAAGCAATAATATGTCAAGCTGTGTCTGTTCAGTATGCAGTGGACTGCTTCTGCTCCCAAGTGGACAGATCATCACTTCAGGCAGTCTGCGCTAATACAAAATATACTTGGGCATTAAAAATTTAGAAATATAACTAACTTAACTAAATGGGAGCACAAAGCAGTTCGCCAGTATGATTTGGTTGGTAATTCTTGTTGACCTGAATATATCTGATTTTCAACCGAGCCAGCAGGCAGATTTAACTGCCCCTATTGATTTCTAAACATTGTTGGACATGGCATGTACACATTGGGCTTGGTGCTATGATGGAAAAATATATTTATATACTTATTTAGAACAATTTTTAGATAACCTATTTAAAACAAAAAGATAAATAAATAGGATTTAAATTTCATCCGTCTTTGAATTCAACCGCTTTAGCAGTAAAAGTTTTAGTGTTACCGCAACAATGAAAAACATACACCAATAAATGTATATAGAAAAGTAAATACTGATGATCATCTTACCCTAATACACATCAAATAAAGAAGGCAAATATTGACCAGTGGTGCACAGAGGGCATCCAGAGTGAAGCTGAGTGATAAGAGGCCCAGACTAGCATACCTCAGGAGACCTGCATGGAAGCCATGAGGAGACGACGGAGGGCAGAGGGAATCACTTGTCAAAGGATATGATAAGCTGTTTATGAACAGCAGAGAGAACTTGTGTTACGACTGCGGTCGTATTTGTCTACAGCAGGGGTGCCCAATCCTGGTCCTCGAGAGCCCCTATCCAGCATGTTTTAGATGTTTCCCTCTTCCAACACGCCTGATTTAAATGATCAGCTCATCATCAAGCTCTGCAGAAGCCTGATAACGATCCTGATCATCTAAAACATGCTGGATAGGGGCTCTCGAGGACCAGGATTGGGCACCCCTGGTCTACAGAATATTATTATGTCCTTTGATCTGTGTGTGACCCGTTGAATCTATTAAATATGTAAATAGGGCTGCACCGAAGCGACCACTGGATTGGCTGACCAGTGGAAGTTCTGGTCTCAAATACGGAGAGAGGACTTCGCCAATGCGCTCAGAGACAGAGGATCAGATGGGCAGAGCCATTTCCTCACCGACATCCCAACCGGCACAGCACCACGTCATCAGTTTTGTGTATAGTCGACTTTGTGAATGGAGTGAGCAGCTACCTTTTTTGTTTAACCCGTTTTCTCATGTTTATGTTCTGAAGGGAGGCAAGACTTTGTGTTTATTTTCGATACTTTTATTTTTGATAGGCAAGTTGGTTCTCCCGCACTGTAGTGTCGTTTTGGTTGTTATTTTTGGTAGAGCTCACTCTTATTTCAAGTTAATCATTCCCTTTGTTTTAACCCCACATTTATTATCAATAAATCATCATTTGTCCTGGTAAAACTGCTGTGGTGTGGCTGCTTGGGACCGGAGAGGGATGGTGCATTCGTGTTGCGTTCAAGTGCCCCTAGACTGGGCGTAACAACTTGCTTGTAGTTTGTTCACGCAAACACATTAGCATTTTTGTTATGAGCTTTAATGTCAATTTGCATCTCATGCACTGAAGTGAAACCATCTAACATGCTACTGAGCAGTTTTCTTACTGCTACTGATGGAGTGTCAATCCCCAGTACATAACGCTATCATCCAGGCCTTCGTAAACATATGGCACTGTACTTCAGATGAGTTTACCGGAGACAGTGATTATGAGCTTACAAAATAGGATTAGACCTTTCAATCATATCGATTAATTTCTCTTCAGTCAAGTTGTGGATTTAGAAATGCCGTCAGCTTTCCACAGGACGATCTGAGCCATTAGATCATTAAAGAACACAAATACCGAAATGTCAAAACACCCTTAAGCTAAAACAATAATTACACCTGGCCAACACCTCTTTTCAAAACAGGTGACAGTGTTTAACGCCTCAAATATACATTTATATCATCTCACAGTATGGGTTTGCATTTTTGTCCTAATAATTGAATGAAGCACAATTGAAAGGGAAAAAAACAACAAAACGCACTACCAGCCCACTTGTCTGTCACCTCAGTGGCACTAGTTAGAGATGCAACACACCACAGCGATACAGCTCTAAAATTACACAACTTAGATTATTCCCACCCACCACCTTCTTCTGTTTCTCTGACCTGGAGTTAATGATACATTGGAAGTGGGAATAATAATTTGTAATCAAATCTAGCACTTGTATAATATTACTACAAGTTCTGCCTTTGAGATCATTTTCTGGATTGCAATTTATTTTCATTCGCTTTCAATTTATGTATTTGTTTGATTCTAGGGAGAGTTTGTTTAATTATTGCGACACAAATTAACAGCGTGTATAGAAACGGAACTTAGGTATATTTTAATTTGAGAATTTCTGACATTTTGCATGTCTGACTTGTAGCTGGGGCAAACAAAACTGAATATTGAGACAGAATTAAGGACCTGTGTTCTTTCAGAAGCCCCTCATCATCAGAGTTGAGAAATTCCTTCACTTTGTGTTGACAAACTGACCTTGAGTTGCAGAAACCAACACATAATAAATGTTTCTTCAATTTAAAATCATCAATTTGGAAAACAAATTGAAACTATTGGATTTAATCATGTTCACAACAGAGGCTTCCTCAGAATAGTTTCGATCAGACTGAGGGGTCTTATATATGTCCCATTACTGTCCTCGCTGCATTGTTTTTTAGATCCATCACATTATTTGCAAAAGAATTTGAATCACATCACTTCTGTCAATACAGCCTATTTGAACAGCTGCATCCTTTGGATTGTTAATGAGAGAAGCTGCGGGGAAAACATGCCCCTCACTTCAATAGATTTATTGATGCAATAAAGAGACATATGAGAACATTTTAAGGAGAGTCATTATCCATGTTTCCTGCAGTTATATATACACACAGCAATATCTACAGTAAATACTTGCTGTCTTATGTATAAATCAAATAAAGGTGAATGGGTTGTTGGCATTCATTTTTATCTAACAAGAGCTGCATCGTAAAATATCTGCTTTGTAATTAGCTTGGCCATTTCACAATTTTAGCTTTTTCAGATATTTTAAAACTTTAGTTCAGTAAACAAGGAGGTTATATTTTCCCTAAACCCATACATGCCACCACTCATTTGGAGATTTAAAAAAAATAAAATAAAAATCAATAAAACAAGACGTATAAGGCTTTTATCCGGCAGAAACAGCAAGACTCAGCTCTGCTAATGAGCTACTGTTTGGCAAGTCATGCTGGAGTCAAGTTGAAGCTGATCACTCGATAATAAAGTCCAGTGTCAACACACTAGGGCAAAATCTAACAATTGGTTTCTACGTAAACAGCCCACTTAAACACCACACCATAACAAAAAAAAAAAATGGAGGTTGAAGGGTTTTAAAGACAACTCATCCAAATACTTCAATTTTTACTTCAGTATATTCGTCAGAAAATTTTTTAACAACTACAAATAAATAGGTAACTTCTACCTACATTACTTGTCTGTTAACAGCACCAACTGCAACATAAAAAGAAATCATATATATACCCCAAAATGTTGACATAATCAATACTACCTCCAGTATTTGACTGCTTAAACAAAACAAGTAGGGAGCAGGGACCGACCACTCTGGAGGGTTCTGTTTGTGTGTTTTAGGGCTGATACCGATGCCAATTATCGGCGCTCAAGAAAGACAGATAACTGATATTTTGACCAGATACACATTGGATGTAGTGTTTTATCAGCATGTGATAACACAGAACATGTCATTCATAACTGCATTTCTTCATTATCAAAGGTGACTATGAGTGAAAATGTAAAATAGAAACAGGAGTGAATAAATCAGGACCCTCTCCTGTGTTTATGTGATATCGACTGAGATGAATCAGTTCGTCTCCTGCAGTCACATCTGTTGTTCTTCTCTATTTTCTTCATCATTCTATCCCCTTTACTGACCACTAATGTCCAGATCTTAAAGCGTAATTAATTATTGTTTTCCAGGCTCTGTTTCTGGGTAATTTGTGGCTTCCTTCTAACTTAGCCGTTAGTGTAGCCTTAGCCACTGTGGAAGCAGCTAATTTACTAGCTTGTGGCAACGACTTGTGTTTGCTGTTCAGTTTTTGCAGACTCTACAGACATTTCTGAGATCACAAAGCGACTCAAGACAGAGAGAGGTGGCTGCATCGGACCTGAAGTACCACAGTTAATCAATAATCAGTCAATAAAAATACAGATACAGAAAATCGGAAAAAAGACAAATATCAGCCACGATAATCGGCCAGGCCAATAACTGGTCTATCCCTAACAAGGAAGACACAACACGGGCCTATAGGAAAATGTTTTGGGTATTTTTCACAATCTATGGCTCAAACAATGAATCAATGTACTGAAAATAATCTGAACATGAACTAATAATGCGTAATAATAATATTGTGTAATGATTGCTGGCTGCAGTGCAACAGTACGTCCTGTGTAGAACAGAATATAGTTGTACGTCCAACAGACAATAGACTGTGTGCACAACAAGGGAGAAATGTGGCATGACTAACATAAATGATTTGTTAATGGTATTGCCTCACATGTCCACCATTAGAAATCCTATAATGGCATTAATGTGCAGCTTTGTTGGCTGTCCTAAGAGAAGAAACTGACCAAGTTCTTGTCAAATAAAAAGCTGCAATGCTTAGATTATTCTTTTTCAACTTTGTAATTAAATACCAGTTACATCAGCATAATTCATCTTTGCAACATCTAATTATTATTTTCTGCGATTACAGACTGTGTCATGTATTAATATGGAGTGTTAGGCTGAAAAACACGGCAGCTCCTTAAGCGGCCATGTTTAATAATGTTTTCCTCATTATGCTCAGAGCTGCAGGGTGTTCGCTGCTTCAACGGCTAATATAATGCCATTTTAACTTCCTAATTTTTGCTTTCTAATTTTGAAAGTGTTCGATACGAAGGACTGCTGAAAGAGAGTCACTGGAGTTTCACCTGTTATCCGCTATGATTGCGGCACAGCATAGTGGGGTGCTCCAGAGCTTGTGTTCTGCCGTGAGCATGATTTCAAAAAGAAACAATACATCCCTCCCTCTTCACTTCACCCCTCTGAACAGTCCAAAAGATAAAACAGTGAGTTATGCACAGAGCCCAGACTGGTAATGTTTTTTTTTTTTCCCCTTTTCTTTTCTGTAACTGAACATTTAGCATCACTAAATTAGTTCCAGCAAGTCTGGAGGGGAGAAAAAAAAATCTCTGCCACATGCTGATTAATTTTACAGATTTGAGTCACACAGCTCATGTAAAATTCTTTTGTTCAGATCCATTTGTCAGACTCAGAGCTACCCCAGGCCTTTATTATACTCTGATATAGAGATAAATGGGAACTGTAGGTATGTACATACTGTGCTTCATTTTTGCTTGGGGACCTGCAGTATTTATGAACGTATTTCATCTTTCCTTCCTTTCTCCTTCCCTGTCTTCCTGTTTCATTTAATGATGTAGCATTAAGGCTTAAGTGATTCTATATTAGTAGTAGCATTAGAGGCTAAGTTGAACTTTTAACATTTCAGAACCTCAGATCAGAAAATCAAACATAACTAATTCTGATAATGATCATGCCGTGAATGTCATATTTTCTGAATTTGGCTTAATGTTGTGCGAAAGCGGCTGTCTAGATACTAATGGCTCGAGATAACTCAGAGTGGACAACATTGAAATGCGCACGTCGACTCAGATATTTGGTGGGCAGCTGGTGAAAATAACACAAGGCAGGACTCAGGAATACTAATATCAGGGAGTTGATTGGCTGTTCTCCAAAGACATTGGAGAGGAAATAGGTGGGTTGTAACTCTGGATGCAGCATCAGGCTGCCACCTCCCCCCTGCTGGATGAGGGTCACACACTATCTCGGCATAGAAGCCCTTCTGATGGCACACAACTACAGATGACTGATATTTGAGGCTTTCGGGAAGAGTGAAGAGCTGTTTAGAAACATGAGCGCGAAGCCCAGTCCTAACAGTAACCACAATTGCAGTCTAACCATGCAATCATAGCCATGTTCCAGTCTGATATTTAAAAAAAAAAAAAAAAACACTTTGTATTAAAAGGTGTTTATGTGTACATGTGCAATGCTGCTCACAGACAAAGGTCTGTCGACGTGTGATAACATGAACAGCTGTGATAATGGCCTGTTCATTAGATACAACTTCACTGCTTTCAAGGAGCAAGCATGACAGGAAACAGCAAGACAGCAGCAGCACAGAAAAGATGACAAGAAAAAATAAAAACAACTACAGTGTCTGTACCACCATCATGAGCAGAAAAATATGTTTTCAATTACATGTGGGGGGAAAAAAACTTCACAGAAGCGGCAACAGTAGTGAATCCTACTGGGAAAATAAAGTTAATAAAGCACAGCCCGTGTAAATTATTCATAAAAATCATATAAGACCGGCCTCGTTACCTAATACATACATTTCTGTTTATATTGTATGTATGCATGCATCTATGCATGCCTAGCACTGTATACAGCACTATACGGGTGGAGGAGATACATCCTCCTCTTGCCACCCCAACAAACATGAAAGAAGCGAATGACTTCTAAGTATTTTAGGAAAACTCCATAATATTTACTCATTGTTAATACATTTTTGTGATTTCCTGATGCAGAATAGGCATAAATTGATGCATAAAAAATGAGAAGAAAATGTAAGTATTTGATCCTCTAGCTTTCCTCACTCACTGTTCAAACAAAACCTGTGCCCATGAAGTGTACATGCGGTTATGTGTATTATAAAAGACTATTTAGGGTAATTTATCATCATACTGTATCTGACTATCAGGCTGTCCAGCGCAGTGTGCAGAGCTCTAAAGTTTACATTCAAATGCAATTCAATATTGAAGAACTTTATTTTTGCGCTACATTTATCTAGGATAGCAAATATAAAATTCCCCAAAGGATTACATTAAAAAATAAACAATATTTGGGACTTCAGGGGTTTCATAGATTTTATGTGCATGTGGTTTATATATTTTATACATAAACCACAACCATAAGCTCACTTTTTTTATGCTACTTCATAAAATATGAAGCATTATAGCGTCATTATAAATACCTGATCCAACTTTTCTTTCAACAAACCGACATTTACTGCTTGAATCATGACAATCTTGGTGACGGACTTATTTCATTCATCCAGCCTCACATGGAACAGATTTATTTATATCAATGCAGAACATGTGCAGAGTTTGAATTCATCACTTCTCACCCACGTAGACTATTTTCCCCCCTTAAAGAAAAAAAAAATAAATCACACTGCATACGGAGCATATGACAGCTATCATGTGAGATCTACGACTTATTAGCTGCACACCAGCCACAGCCCACAAAGCCTAATGTACATCATGACGAGCCAATCCAAACAGAGAAACGCACACGTGAATTACGCAGCACATAATATGACTTGTGGATTTTAAAAATATATGAAGCTATATGAAAAATATTCATTGCGTGAGCGGCATGTGACACGATGATCATCAGAATGTGGCAATCAGTGTGATTTAATGTTGCAGCAGTCGGAAACCAACAGCAGTAGTAATTTAGATGTAATTATGATATGCAGAACAGTGCAGCAAGCTGTCACATTGCTTTGAGTGGATTTTTTTTTCTACATTAAGCCAAATCTAAACTGTGTGGTGGAGTTGGCCAGCTATGCTACTTGCACGGATGGTATTTTAAGATTTTCAGGGAGAAAACATAACATAAAGCTAATTAATTCTGTGCGCAGTTTACATGTTAAAAGCCAATGCTCAGTGCAGTATTAGCCTTTATGAGCTTAATCCATTAAAACAATGGCAATAACAGTGGCAAATATAAATAAATAAGATGCAAAGGCAGCCTTGTCCACAATACTCAAATATGACTATTCATATTTCCACTATGCAAACAAACAAAAAAACACCTGCCAACCACAAACAACAAGCTTAGCCACAACAAAGTAGGCTCATTTATAATTAACAACAAGGCAAACAAGCACTAACAGCAGCAGCAGCAGCATTCAAACAGATATTAACAGCTAGAGGACGCCATGAAATACATAAAAGGTACATCTGGAGAGCAAAGAAATGGCATAGTTGGCACACAAACACACATGAACACAGCCCAGGCATTAAGTGACAATAGTCAACAAAAGCATCAAATACCTTCTGGAGGACAGGCAGTGAAGTCCTGGTTTACAGGTGCAGACAGCAAGAAAAGGAAACTCCAGCTTCCAGCCTGAAGCGCACATTTGAGGATTTTCCACAATTTCTTCCATCCTGGGATGAAGCAATTGGACAGGTAAGTAGCTTAAGTTATTAAATGCAACAGGTGTTTACAGCAACTGGAATAGTAGCTAACTAAAACAACAGGGGTGCTTTACCATACTTACTGGAAATGGCCCTTTAGGTGTTTCCCGCTTCGAAGGTGTGTGTTAGCTAGCTAACATCCGTTAGCTGTAGCTAAGCTAGCTAGCCCATTATCGAGCCGTTAGCGGCTACAGCTAAAGTTAGGAGACTACTTTTTTTCTTTTTTGCTTTTGAAGTAGCAGCAGTTTTGTATGTAGCATGTAATATATGATGAAAATACAGCACAGAATATTTCAAACGGCAGTATTTCAGTGTGGAGAGGCTGCTTGGTGGAGCACTGATGCTAGCGCAGGTGAACTGGTTAGCTACAGGTGCTGCTAATTAGGCTAAAAGTGAGCTGTTGACTGATGCAGCCATTATGTAGGAACAGAGACGTTAGAGGAACGAAATTAACCAGGGTTTGTGGCTTGAAACATAGTGGGAAAGACATATTTATATTTTAAAAACCTAATTGCACTATTTCAAGTTACTTCTGAGTAAAATAAATGTAAAGTGTGAGTCCAAGTAAGGTCATCCCACTTTGTTTCTGTGCTGAGGCCACATTAATACCATTCATTTATTGTTTTACTATCTTTTTTTTTTTTTCTAAGACACTTTTATTATCTTATTAATACCAGTGCAGGCCCGCTAGAGCGGTGCTTCTCAAACTGAGTGCCTGTAAATTAGTCTTATTCATCATGATTTATGGCTGTAATCATATGTGAAGGTGTGCCTGTGACAAAAACATTTGTGAAGCACTGAGCTTGACCAGAGCTGCTAGTTTCAGAACAAGACTGGTATATTCTACAGGTTAATATCCTTTTTCTGTTGTCTTTTTTTTTTTTTTTTTTAATAATTTATTTAGTCATAATTTGGGCAACCAATCATTTAAATAGTCCAAGACAACAGATGTAGGTGCTGGTGAGAGCAACAACAACAACACAAAAACAGCCAATACACCTATTAAATAATTGATAATGATCTAAATTTATCCTCTGTTTTGCTGACAAATAACACTGAAAATTCTGTCCACATTTGCTGCACGTGTGTCCTAATACTCACCTTAGTTTTTAACTAGTAGTTTAATTATTAGTTATTTGGGGTACAAAACTTTATTCTTTTTACATCTTGTAGGAGAGATGCAGATGCTGGGGAGGAGAAAAAGATAATCTGTAAAGTCCTATAACACAATACCCCACGTAAATAAGTAATAAGCATCAGGCTGAATCTGCGGTCTGTGTTGCTGATAAAAGAACACAAAAAAAATCCATGTCCATGTTTGGCCTCATGGCATCTTAAGTAACCGGATAACTCTTCCTCCACCTCCTCGAGCATCGCCTGAGTCTCATCATGCTCATCCTTTTTCTTTCTGAGGAAGCCTCTTATATTTACAGCCTTAAGTTCTTGGATTAGTGAAATAGGCATCTCTCGCATATGCTCACAAAGAAATGCGCAACTGCCGAGTGGTGTGAAGTTGATCTGCTGCTCCAATGACACACGAGGACCCCAAACATGGGCCACTTGCTCTTCTTGATTAATGATATCGTCAGATTTTATAGGCATTTATTGCATGACAAATGAATGGATCAGGGGCTAGTTTTTTTTATTATTCTTATTTTTGGGGTTAGGGACTATAACCTCGTATGTGCAGGCCTAACGACCCCACAGGTTAGTGATTCGTATTTCCCTGATCTTCTAATGTTAGTTCCATCTGGGATCTTATATTTTGTGTTCAGATGTTTTTCTTACTTGTAATCCAAATGATTGCAGTTTCATTTTCTTATTCTTTCTGTTTGTCAATACTGTTCAGAAAGTTTGCTTGGAGCTAAACCAATGTTTTAAAAAACAAAACAAAACAAAAAAACATTTTTGTAGAATATTGTGCATCATTCTGTGACTGTGACCTGGACTGCAAGCAAAGATAAAGATGTGTGACAGATTAAAGGGAAAAAAAGCACTTTCTAAATTGTCCAAAACGTCCCGTGTTTAATTAGGTTCAGATCTGGTGAGCGCAAACACCCATAGCACATTATTCAAATCATTTTCATACTCACCAAACTATTAAGGGACTCCTCATGCCACCGTAGGATAAAGGTCATCTCTTAGAAGCACTTTGCATCAATTTGCAGTGATCTTTCCCTCAAAAGAGGCAAATGTGCCCAAACCACACCAGCAAAGTACCCTCCTGCAGCATAACAGAGCCACCAGATCCTCTCACTGCAGGGGTCAAGGTCTTCCATTAATTTATCACCTGTATGTATTTATGTACAGTTTTGAGGAAAAAGCTCATAATTATGAAATATCATAATTACAAGATCCAGTTTGCATAATGTTGTGAAAACTGTAATTCTCTTTTTGTTAATGCATATACAGGTACATAGATACTAAAAGCCACTATTACTGGATCATTTTCTGTACCTCGTTTTCCAATTCAGGCTAAAAACAGGCTCATGTTGCAGCCCACAATGCAACTCAATGTAGTGGAGAATGAAAAGCACTTAATTTTACATTAAAGTTCATTTTCATTTCATTACATTAAGTAGTGCCATTGCCCCTGTTGTTTCAAGCAACAGTAATGTTGTCCATTAGAAAGCGTTATATACAGACCAAGCGCCTGACAACATTTAGATGCTGCGTATGTTTACAGCCACAGCAGGGTCACGGGTTCTGATGACCCAGGTCAGAAGCGGTGACCTTCATTCTGCTTTGCCTTCTCTCACTACTACTTGGAATTTAAAAAAAGGGGGAAAAAAGTTATATTCCGTAGGCACTATGCATCTCTTTCACCTTCTTTAAAGACTGAATAACACCAAGAAAAGCTAAGATTTTCTGACACAGGCCATCAGAAACTGTGACCCTGGAAAATTATTTCTTTTTTTTGTAAAAATGCAGCAGCGGGACTTTCTTTAACTCATTTACATCAATCACTGAATCTACGAAATGTCAGAAACAGTAGAAAATACTGCCTATCACAAGTTCTTAATGTATCTCTAAGGTGCTTAATATAGTCATCCAGCTGCTCAAAATATAAAGATATATTATTGGAGTCTTGTCATCTGTGTTGGACGACCAGGAAGCCAGGAAAGATTCCAGGCTCAGACACTAAGCTCATCCAAGAAAACAAAGAAAAGTCACTGTGGTAGCGTGTTTGTCAATTAAACAAACATGATATATAAATTAGTGAACTTTAGAGGTGATTATCTTATAGGTCAATTCTGTTACATTCAGGTAGTGCCAGCCTTACTGTTTACCCATTGTAGCGTCTTGTTTCATGTGACAAGAGTCCATCCATCCATTTTCTATACACCGCTAAATCCTCACTAGGGTCGCGGGGGGCTGGAGTCTATCCCAGCTGACTTAGGGGCGAAGGCAGGGGACACCCTGGACAGGTCGCCAGTCTATAACAGGGCTACACTTAGAGACAGACAACCAAGCGAATGCGAACCTGCAACCTTCTTGCTGCAAGGCAACAGTGCTACCAACTGCGCCACCTTGCAGCCCTGTGACAAGAGTAATTTCCTCAATGTCAGATTACAGTGTTTCTTGTTCATTTTTATTGTTGAGGACTTATTTTCAGTCGATTAAGTTGAATTGGCTCCTTGCTTCTATGCACAGGCTGCATGGGGTCTTTTGGACTGTAAGCAATGTACAGTAGGAGTTTGCTGGTATTACACAAGACCCGTTACAGCACTCTGTCTCACACTTTGTGATGCTGCTGCAAAGACTGGAGATGGTCTATAGCTCTCAACCCACCACAGAGGAGGTGGGAGATGTTGCTTAAGATGGAGTTCAGTTTAGTCCTCATCCTCCCTTCTGCTGATGCCTCCAGGCTGTCCAGAGCTTTTTTACACCGGTTTGTTTATCCTGCCTGCCTCCCCCGCTGTGGTGCTGCCTCCCCAGCCTACCGCTGTACACAACAGTGGCTGGAGCTCGCTGCAAAGAGAGGATTGAGATTGTCCGTCAAATTAAAGAAAGGACTGTAGAATGTTTTTCCCTTACCTAATTATCTATCCACGTGTCCAGAAGATTTCAAGTCGTCTTGTGACGCAGGATTTGGTGGAAAATATTGTCTCATTGTGGATGCAGGAACGCAATGGTCAAAGCATATGTATGCACACGCTGATGCACAGTGACATGTTAACCTGCCAGCAGACGAAGTTCAGTCAAGCATGCACATGGATTTACAGGTTTATTGCAGAAAAATATTCTTTCAGCATTCATCTCGCTGTGCATACAAAAACAGCTGCATACCTCTGACCTTTTAAGCAAATTCACTGCGCAATGAGTCGGCACTTTTTAAATTTATGCATTATATAAATTTGACAAGTATATGAAATTCAGATGTGCTCTGTCACCACTTGCTTTTAATGATGAATTATTGACCATCTGTAGGAGAAGCTTTTCAAGTATAAAATTGGTGCATAATGAGAATTTGGTTTGGAGGCAGTTTCAGCTCTAACACACCCTGCCATGATTACATGTTGAATATTGATTATGCAAAGCCTTTTAAATGGCATTAGAGATTAAATCAGCTCTGCAGAAATCAAGCCAGACTTGTTTCTGTTCCGGTCATTGACACGAAGTTGATCTGCAGGTCATTTTTATTTTTTTTTTTGTAGAAGAAGCCTCATAAAGTAGAGCATCAGGCAGCGATACCTTTAAAAGTAGGACACACATGTTTAATTAACAAACCATCTATAGCTTAAATATATTTTATGGGAAGTGATTCATAATTTTACTCATTAGCCGGTACATCTATTTTGTCCCCAGCCCACTACTTTCCACCTCAAAGGACCACTCAGATAATAAGCCTGTAATTAAACCTGGCTGCAATGGTTTTTGGTGTCTATGGAGAGAAACAGAAATAGTAGCAGAACTAATGCCAGCTTTATGTTGTGTGGAAAGAGCGGCAGATTAATATGGTCGGTTGTGCTAAGAAGCAGTGACAGCCAGGCCTCAGTAACGTCCCTCGATGTGGACCAAACTCCGTTTCTAAGCCCTGATGGACATGAAAGAGCCGTCTGATGTTCTGACCTGTGAGTTTACCTTTTGTTCATCCTCAACCGTGTGCTCATGTGCAATGGGTCTTGCATTTTAGATGTGGGCTTTCAGTGAATCCGACCATGAAAACACTGCTGTACTGTACCTCCAACACCATCTATCCTGTGTTTGATTTTCCCTTGTTTTGATCTATATGTGTGACCTTTGTTTCCTGTGAAGTACCAAGTGAAAACTTGTTTGTTTAAGGTGCATTAAACAGAAATGCGACTCGACAGCTGCTGCAACCAACCTGAAAATCATCAAAAGCCTACATGCCTTTAGCCTGAGATATCAAAACATCTGACTTACATGATAATAATGGAAGAGTGATCTGAATAATATTCTGATATAAAGTCAGCAGCAAATCCTCACATCTGAGAAGTTGCAGCCTGATGCTGTTTACCAACTTCAACAATGAACTGATTATCAAAGTTTCTGCTTGTAAATTTTCTGTCGACTGACTAATGAGTCAAACTCACAGGACAACCACAGGGAAACAGAGAAACATAAACACGCCCGAGGTTTGACAGGTTTTCCCACTTATCCCCAAATGACTTTATGTTCCAAATATTGACCGGCACGAGCGACTCCCCTGATTGCCAGAGCAGCGAGACAGTGTGGAGGTGAGCCGACCTATCAGAGGTCGGACGTGATGTGAGAGGGAAGTGCTCGTGGCCCTTCAAACCCAGTTAGGCCTAATAGCCAATTAGCGGTTCAGAAGGGAGGTGAATGTCAGCTCATTGTTTTGAGGACTGTCACGCCAGCTGGATAATACAGCACCTTAGCCTGGGGGAGGAATACTGAAGACTGGATTACAGTAATGGCATCTACATGGGATGTCGCCATAGGGCCAACATAGAGAAAAATGGCCTGATACTGATGATTATAAATGACTTGATTTTTGAATTTCCATGTATAAATAGATTAGAAAACGGGTGTCAAGCTTCACGCCAGCTTGAGAAGGTTCAGTCTAACAAATAGCCTTTAATGAAATGTAACAAAATGAAATAAATGAAAGTCATTCTGCCACCAGCACTTCTGGGTTATGTTGAGCATATGGTCAGAGCTATGATTACGACAACTTTGACACACTGTTGTCTGCTTGTTCATTGTTGATTTGTGAAGTAGCAGTTTTTCTTAAAGGTGTACCCAATATGTTAGCTACAGAACTGATGTGAATACGCTGCTAATATGACAGTCTAAGTAAATGGTATTTACGGTTTACTGCATTTGCACAGTGTCACCAGAATGGGTAAGAACAGGACCACACACCCCTTATTTAGCCTAAAAAAGTACCAGTTCAAGTACATTTCAAAGAGCAGAGCCAAAGATCTTTCCATTAGACAAATAAGACTGGTGTTACAAATGTACGTAACAATTTCAAATGTTAAGGCCTCACAATAACAACCTTTATGTAAATAAACCTGACTAATTTAAATATTAGTGAGGACCCTACAACATTAGATATTGTAGAAATGGACCTTCATGTAATACAAGGTAAGGTACTCCAGTATTATTTATTATGTACATTTACCAGACTAATCTAGATATTAGCAATCCTACAATGACTAACTTTAATATTAAGGTTGAGAATCTACAACATTTATTACGTAACTTTACTTGAGTAGTTTTAATATTTCAGTTAAGACCTTACAGCATTAAATAAAATACACATGTACCTGACTAAATGAAATATTAAAGGTAAGACCCTACAATATTATATATTAAACAAAATTATCCAGAATAATTTAAATATTGATGTCAAAAACCTACAGTATTATTCATAAATTAAATTTACCCAAGCAATTTCAATATTGCAGTTAGGACTACAATAATATATATTGTTGAAATCTATCCAACTAATGTAGACATTGAGGTTAAGATCCTACACTGCTATATAAAACAGAAAATCAACCTAATTAATTTAGGTATCAAGGTAAAGTATCATGTACACTACTAAATGGCCTGACTATTAAAGATTTCTCTTGACTGTTGACTCAAAATGGTGAAAGCTAACCACTATAGCCTCTCCGGCCAAAGAGACACAGTCACTGGAGGTTTGATTTGTAATATTTATTCACCTCTTTATGAACTGTGGTTTTTCTGAATAAATAAACAATAACCCAAACACAAAATTAGTAGCTAATCAACAGATGGAAATATAACAATAAACATCAACCAGTCGTTAAACTCCCCCAGAAATAAAGAAGAAATCATCTTACTGATTACTCACGCATGGATTTTGGTGAAGAGGTGTTCACAGCTTGCAGACCAGCTTCAAATGTGTGTAACCAGCCCTTTTTATCACACCTGTGTTGAGTCGGCAATCAAGGCAGGCTTCGATGCACCAGCCCTTCACAACACACCTGTCTTGAGTTGGTGAATCAAGGGAGGCTTCAAGGCACAGTCGTCCACCAGAGGCAGCCATTTCCCCATTGCCAGCAGGGAATTTGTAACACTGACTGATTGAAACATGAAGGCTAATACCCTACAAAACTGTACATCCAATTAATCCAAAGTTTCTCTATGAGCTAGCATTAGATGTGCTACTTTTGTTGAGTTAGCTTCTTGTAGTAATCAGTTACTAAGGAAAACCAGATATAAACCGTGTCTCGTTCTCATAAAATTACCTGAATTGAGGAACATTAGATTTTATTTTGATAGAGCCTAACTGCTGGTGTTTTTCTTTTCATCAAGTAGAACACATGAGCAGTGTATGTGTTGTACTTCCTACTGGGGATCTTAATGATAATCTTTCACCAGTGACAGCGTGTTTCTTTACGGCATTGAGGACATTGTAGAGGACAGACATCCACATAAGTAGTGTGTACTGCAGAGATTCCAGCTGTTTTTCTACTGCTTGGTGAGGTAATAGAAAGATGGCATTGTGTTGGTGGGTTGGTTGGTCCAAATCTCAACTAGATAAACCGTGCTTAGCTGTGGCGTACATATGCATGGTACCCAGTGTGTTAATCCACTGAAGTTTCCTCGAGTGCCACCTCAACACTTCATCTTCCTTACATTCTTTGATATCTGCCAATTCATTACCACAGTCCCCCAATAAATGAGGCTTTTCAGGTGTCAGTACCTCGATATTATTGTCACTATTTTGAGCTTCTACTCTTGCAGTCCCATATTGCTTGCTTGTGGACCATAACAGTTAGCAAAATCAACACAAAAAAAACTTTTTGGTTAGCCCCATCTATGGAATGTGTGGCTCATGTAAATGTCACCATGGATTATCAATGTAGTTATTCATAATTTAAAGATCTTTGCTTACGCTGCAGTAACATTAGAAAAAAAAAAGATGATTTATGGTGCTTTAATTATCCCCATGGAGAAATTGGATATTATGACATTAGCAGTTTTACCTGTGACATTTCCAGCAACGATCCCAAGGTACGGTTGTTTTATTCATATATTAAATACTACAACGCGTATAAAATTGACACGACTGAGGAGACTGTGTCTGGCAGTAAATCAGGGCTTATTACCTCATAATAGACTTCCTGAAGCATTTTTTTCTCTGTTGTTAAGAATATAACCCCTCAGTAGGGTGAAACCTTTTAATCACACTCAGCCAATGCTGCCATTGAAATGGAGGGCCAGCCTCCTTCCATCTGCATGCCAACTAGCTTATTGTGAGTCAGGTTTGTAAGTGAATCCATGGGTGGTTGTTCCCTTAAAAGATCCATTTGAATTCAAAGCATCTCAAAGCATGGCCCTCAGCTATATTTACAGCTTGGATAGCGATCAAATGGGATCCTTTGGGGTCGATGAAAAGGAGCAGAACACAGCATGTGAAAACACCTCAGGGAATGAGTCACTTATTGAGTTTCATGCTTCCTACACATTGTCGTTACAAAAACTGTATGTGTTTACAGCGTTCAGTTTTTTTGACTGGATGTAAAGCTTTGTGCTAACGTGGGAAATGTTCTGTGACTGTACAGTAGTTTCAATATATGACTGAAAAGTGTCAACATTAACTGTTTGGAGCTACGTGTTGCGGTTGTCGTCCAAGTGATAACGACCTGAATGTCCTTTATTGGCTGGCCTACATGAGCTTAGGAGCTAAACTTTAAAGAAGTTTTGAGAAGAATTAACATGTAATTTAAAGTACAAATTGGACATTTTAGGAAATATTTCAAATTTCAAAATAATGAATAAATATATTGTGAATTAATTGGCTTTTTTGCCAAGAGCCAGATAAGAAAATGTATACCATTCAGCCACTTAGCTTAGCTTAGCACTGAGATATAATGTCTTCATTAGTGAGCTTCAGGGTACAAGGTAGAGGCTTTGGCTACCCTTGGGTAGAGCTGTTTACTCCTGTTTACAGTCTTTATTCTTTGCTAAGCTAACTAGCTGCTGGCTGACTACGGATTATGTGTAACAGTACGTAATTATTTGACTAACAGTCCAGTTATTACTAGGGATGAATGTTGTGCAGAACCGTATTTCGATTGTTTTGACGGATATTGTGTCTGAGCTTGAGTCCTGACTTTAGTACAAATGGTCATATTGTCCTTTCTATTGCACTGAGCAACTGTTGCCTCGCAGGAAGAATGTCACTGGTTCGCGTCCCGGTGGGGGCACCGGGATCTTTCTGCGTGGAGTTTGCATGTTCTCCTCGTACAGCGTGCTTTCTCCCCGGGTTCTCCGGCTTCCTCCCACAGTCCAAAAACATGTTGAGGTTAATTGGTGGTGAATTGGTGAATTGGCAAATTGTCCGTAGGTGTGAATGTGAGTGTGCTTGGTTGTCTGTCTCTAAGTGTAGCCCTGTGATAGACTGGTGACCTGTCCAGGGTGTCCCCTGCCTTCACCCTAAGTCAGCTGAGATAGGCTCCAATCCCCCCGCGACCCTAGTGAGGATTAAGCGGTGTATAGATAATGGATGGATGGATTGCACTGAGCAAAGCATAAACACGATGATGAAATGTTTGCAGCTACCCGTCCCAAACAAGCATGTTCCCTTATATCTGGAGAATATGGTTGGTAGACCGGTGCATCTCTGTAGCATCACAGTGCTTCCTTTAGAATGGTGTTTTGTGACTTTAACAGCAAAAAAATGCAGCTTCTGTTATTGGATTTGGCACTTGGGGATACCGTGATTTTGATAATATTTCAACTGGTGGTTCAGCCCTAGTTGTTACCATTTGCAGTCTTTGTGACAGGCTAACATGTTGCTAGCTGTATAGAAGTATCTAATAGTGGTTTTGCAAGGAGCGACCTCGAGAGCTCAATAATGAAACCGATAAAGAAAGTGCCAAAGACTGCAGCTCCTCAAACGGCCGCTTGAGGCCGCCTCCAAAAGCAAGTCCATCCCCGTTGATCCCCAAGTAAAAATGTCCTTAACATCAGAAACAAACATTTGGTTTAGTAAAGTCAGGCACTGCCAAGCTAGCAACAGCCAGTGCCATCACACTGAACTTCAAAAACCACTTTATCAAACCTATGTATGACATCACAAAGTGTTCGTCCATCTTTATACACAGTCCAAGGTTTCTCAGTCTTTGTGTCTAGCTAAGCTAACTGGCTTCTGGTTGCAGTTCATAGACAGCAAAGACTTGAAAGTGCTATCAATCTTTTCATCCAACGCTCAGCAAAAAAAAAAAAAAACTCTTCCGCCAAAACATCAAACCATTACTTTAAATTCATTTTTAATTCTTCTTGGACCAAGACTCATGTGAGAAAATGTAATGCTTGGCTCTGATCTTTCTCCATAATGATTTCAGACCTTGATTCTGCTCTACAGCAGATACTGAGGGGATGTGTTCCTGCTCTGCGATGTCTTCTGCCAACACCATGAATGACAAGAGAGTCATTACTACATGTGGCGACAGGTTCCAGAGGCAACAGGGAGCATGAAGTCATAGATTTATTTATGGGACTGGAGAGTGTGAGACACTGGAAGTGACATAGATAGATAGATAGATAGATAGATAGATAGATAGATAGATAGATAGATAGATAGATAGATAGATAGATAGATAGATAGATAGATAGATAGATAGATAGATAGATAGATAGATAGATAGATAGATAGATAGATAGGACAGTGATTTTGAAGTGGACTTGATATCACCATACGTTACAGAGGCAGACAAAGGAAACCCGAGAGATTCCTGAGAGCGATGTCGCCGCTACAGTGTGCTTGGATGGTTTTGTACCCCGTTTATAGGGTGGCTCCCTCTTCTTATCTCTGCGCATTTGCAGGTGCTCTGTCAGAGGCAGACCTCACTATCTGCTAATCTGCCACAGTGGGGACTCGAGAGCCGGAGCAGAGCAGAGTCAAGGTAGCGGCAGCACCAGCAGCAGAACACAAGAAAGCAGTTCCTCTCTCGCAAATAACCAAACGATCGATGCGAGATAACAACAGATCTGACTAGTTTGGAGCCGCTTATCTAAAAAATATTGTTGGTGTTGTGCTGATTTGTAGTATTGATTTTTTTTTTTCTCTCTAAAGGATGTCATAAGATATCAGAATGTACTGATGCTCCCCTACAATGTTGGGTTCTTACAGTGGCAATTGCCTCTTGATAGTTTGTTACTGGAGGACAGCAGTCTGCTTTGAGAAGCTGAAAGGACAGAGAATGTGTCAGTCTTGTATGAAGAAATGGGTTTTTTTTTATGGTTTCTCGTGTGAACTGTGGACATATTTCAAAGATAGCTGTGGCATAACGGCTTCCAACTACATATAAAATATCAGAGAAAGTCATAAAATGTCCAGGGTAAGCACCTACACTAATTAAAGAATGTCACACTGATGTTAAATTGCAGGCTCTCTACAAGAGGCTCTGGGAGAGATGGAATCAGCGTGAGTCCTTTTATAAACCATATGGAATGTGAACATTTTGCTCAGTCAAAACAAAAAAAGGACTGAATGTGCTCTTCAACCTCCCCCCCTCCCTCCTTCTCAGGCCCCCTACCTTCACTTGATTGTACCACAGCAAATTGCACAGGAAAGCACCTGGGCAGAGGCGCGTATACAGCTTTTATTAATCTTTCTTTTTTCTCAATTCTTTGACTCCGACAGCTTTTAACTGAATTGTCTGCTCAGGCCCGGGTAGCCCCGTGGAGTCCAGACACAGCCTGGTGAACGCTGTGACATCTCCACTCCCCTCAGCTCTAGTGCTGCTGCCTTCATCCAATTTACCATGAAAGGAATCCAGACAGTCCCATAATATGACCCACGGCTGCCTCGATTGAACACGGTCGACAACTCTGGGCCCGGGCTTTACACACATAACCAGCCGGCTATCTACAGAGGACCATTGGCTGCCTGCTACCCCTTGATAAGGCCCATTGCCCAGGGAAAGAGTGGACAGGTCCATCTGGCGTCATTTCATAGCGAAGAGTGCCCCCTGGTGCCTCAGAGGGCACAGCACACTTCCAGGGCCAAGTGAGTAGTAAACACATCGGCTGTAACTGCATTCAGGGGGTGGTTTTACTGTCGGACACAGATTACAGCAGTGTTTCCTCCGTAATTTCATGCAGCAGCAGTGCTTGGGGTCTTTTTTTGTTGTTGCGGTTCCACATCCATTCTCGTGTCAGTCACAGTTATCTTTCTAATGCAGGCAACTGCAGTGAGAATTTTGTGTTTTTTTTTTCTTCAGACACTTTATCACAATGAAAACATGATTTGTCAGCGTTCGGGCTGTACCTCTGTTTGTTTTGAGGGGAAATTAGAAAACATATATATTTATATACATACAGAGGTATTTTAATGTCACTTTTTTACTTTCGGTCGTCACTTTCTTGCCACACTTCATGAATAATGATAAATAAACGCTGTGCAGTCAATCATTATCAAGTTTCTAGCACAAGTAAATCAAATAAGTTTGGACAAAGCCTGCAGCTGCACTGATTTAGATGTGAGCACTCAGAAGTCCAGACTGTAAACTGCCTAATAACAGCTGGGAAGCAGCAACATTTCTGTAACTTGGGGTTTCTGTAACACGAGAGATAACGTGAATTAGCAAAACATAGGAGCTAATGAAACCACTAAATTTATTTAGTCCCATGTGTTCAATGCTGCCTCAGTTGTTTTCTAAACCCTCTAACGCTTCGATTACACTCTCATGTGGATGTACACACAGACTACTGCATGTACATGTAGCTGTTGGCTGAGATTATATGCTTTTCTAGTGTGCAGGAGTCCGTTGGGATGAGTCAGTTCCATATGTGCGCAGAAGTCATGTACATGTTCTATACACACTACTGACTAGAATGCACACGACTGTCCTTGTAACATAGTTTGTGTGGACACAGATTTTGGGCAGTATGTGGATGCCATGGATGAGAACTCTTGTGGACTTGGGGAAATGACAAAATTTACCCTCACATCTTTGTGGAAGGGGGGCTGCAAGGTGGATCGGTGGTTAGCATCGTTGCCTCGCAGCAAGAATGTCACCGGTTTGCGTCCCGGTGAGGACACCCGGGATCTTTCTGCGTGGAGTTTGCATGTTCTCCCCGTGCAGCGTGGGTTCTCTCCGGATTCTCCGGCTTCCTCCCACACAGTCCAAAAACATGTTGAGGTTAATTGGTGATTCTAAATTGTCCATAGGTGTGAATGTGAGTGTGCTTGGTTGTCTGTCTCTAAGTGTAGCCCTGTGATAGACTGGTGACCTGTCCAGGGTGTCCCCTGCCTTCACCCTGAGTCAGCTGGGATAGACTCCAGCCCCCCTACGACCCTATTGAGGATTAAGCGGTGTATAGATAGTGGATGGATGGAATCTTTGTGGAAAGGAGAGCACTGGCCAAGGATAAACAAAGTAAAATACTACGGACAACATCCCCGTCTCTGTAGCTCTGTCTGTATTTTTCACAAGAACCAATTAATTATCCATCCATCCATTGTCTATACACCGCTTAATCTTCACCAGAGTCACGGGGGGGCTGGAGTCTATCATAGCTGACTCAGAGTGAAGGCAGGGGACAGGTGAGAACCCACACTGCACGGCGAGAACATGCAAACTCCACGCAGAAAGATCCTGGGTGTCCTAATCGGGACACAAACCGGGGATCTTCTTGCTGCGAGGTGACTGTGCTAACCACTGAGCCACCTTGCAGCCCCCAATTAATTATATTTAAGTTAATTGTATCTATCTAGCACCAACATAAGTCATCTTAGGACACTTTATAGATAATATATAACATTAGAGAGAGAAACCCAACAATTCCCTTTGAGCTAGGGAGTGATAAAACGTCCTTTAAACAGGAAGAAACTTATGGCAGAACCAGGCTCAGGGATGGTGGCCATCTGCCTTGACCAGTCAGGGTGATATAGCACCGGGCAACAGACTGAGAACAGGCAGGTTGGTGAGGCTCTGGACCAGAGATCTGCAAGGAGGACAGAAATCAAACCACAGGAGAAAGAACACACAAAGTTCATAACATGCAGTGGTGGTGTATTAAGATGTGGAGAGGGAAAGGCAGGAGAGATGTGCATCACGGCCTGTCGAAGCCCACAGCAGCAGATCTAAAGGATAGCTGAGCACCGGAGCCAGCTCTAACTTTCAGCTTTATCAAAAGTTTTAGGCCTAATTTCTAAAGCAGAGAGGGTTTCTGCCTTCCAAACCCAAACTGGGAGCTTAAAATAATAGCCATTTGGCAAAAGTACAGTGCATGTCCCTGTTTCTTTCTCTGTATGCAAGACTGAGAATAGACACAGAACTGGAGCAGTGAAACAGGTATTTTTACCTTTATTTACTAGGCTGAAAGTTTGTGATTCTGTGTGTGTGTGTGCAGGCAGCTCCTCGTTTTTCTTGGTGGGGATGTGTATCAGGGGTTTTTTTTTTGGAGAGTGTGACAAATTGGGGCCCTCGGCTCTGTGATAGTGGAAAGCAGGACCATCTAGCTTGCATTATTCATGAGGACTGGAAATGTCGAGGTGTGATGTGGTGTTTACTAGCGTAACAAAGCTACAGTCAGAATGTCAAACTGTACGAGCTCAGGGCATCTCCCCATCTGAACCCGCACTCTGATAAACAACAAGCTCAGGCGTTCTGACAGCGGCCGACGTGATAACGTTAACAGAGTTGTTTATCTTGCAGATAGAGTGGGTTGGTAATGAGCCTTTTCTTTTTTCTCATTAAAACAAGGTCTGTAGTGATGATTTCTTTGATCTATGATCAATCACAGCGAACGTTGTAACTAACAGATTGTCTGGTCCAGAGCTTAATTATTAAAGGAACAGTGCCCTCTGGTGGTAAACATAGATAATACCTTTCAAACACACTGCAGGTCTCTTAAAAAACGCATGTAAAGATCTTAAAATACTAAATCTTTTTCTTCTTTTAAAAAACATAGTTGTATGTCAAGCTGCCTGTTGTGATAATGCTGCTGCAGGTGACTGTGATTTTGAACTACAGTAACTCATCGTCTGAATCTTCCTAGAATCAATAAAAATAGAAGTCAGTCTCCACATTAATGCTGAAAAAGAAGACATGAACTAAATGCATTGCTTGCAGAAGAAATAAACAAAAGCAGCAGGTATTTCCAAAACAGTGGCCAGAGGTAATAAGTTTGGCATCGTGTTATTGTTCTTATTATGGAGACGTGGGTTGGAATTGTTGGATTTTATTATTAGAAAATGAAACGGCTAATGAAAGAAGCGAGTGAGAAATGAAATAAATTAGAATAGTAAAAAAAAAAAAGAGAGAGCTGAGACTTGCGCCATTCACTCGGCTCAAGATAACAAGACAATAACAAACAAGTAAATAAAAGCAAGGGGAGACTTCAATATCTCTTTTTTATTAATTCTGACACACTGCGGTCAGATAGAAAAGTATGAGCGTTACACTTTTCAAGTTGCTTCCATGACTTGTGCAAACACTAGACGGCATCAGGGGAAAAACCTCGGAAAGAAAAATGACCTTGGAAACAAAAAAAAAAAAGAACATCAAAATGCAGAAGAAATGAATAAGTGCATTTAAACCTAGGTGTTGATTCTTTATGCAGTATTTATTGATTCCCAGCTTCATATAAACTGGATGTTGAGGCATAAACATAGTACATTTGAACAAAAATATAACCAATATTTACAATTATTGTATTAAAAATACAAAAACAACTGATACATACTCCACCAATTGTCTTTTTAAAAGACATACAGGTCAAAGTAGTACAAGAAAGAATGAAGAAAAGAAGGTCATCACCAGCTAAATGTACATTTCTCACTGACATCACACATCAAACGGAGTAGCAGTTCTACCTACTACACTTATCTTTACGCTTGTACATTTTTGTGCAACTTTTTGTTTTTCGAAATAGGACTCGGCCCGCTAATATGCACATTATCTTCAGAGTTGAATGAAAGTGAATGATGCATGTCACCACTGTATTACAAACAAATTATTAACAATCTATCTGCAGCCATTACAAAAAATTACAATAACAAAAGAAACCTTTGAAATTATTAGTGTGTAGTCACAGAACACAGTGGAAAACACTGCACTCATTCATCTTTTTCCTCAGTCTGTAGTTTCCAAGACTGATCAATGTGATCAGTGCGCCTCAGTGATAGAAGAAAACAAACCAAAAAAAGTTACTTGTTTTTTTTTTTTTTGACAATTGGATTTATAATCGTTCTGATTGGCAGCCTTGAAAAAAAAAAAAAAAAACTTCATGTCAACTTCCCCACCGGAGTCTAAGAAAAAAATATCTTCAGTCACTTCCACTGATGGCGGGATATGGTGGATGCAGCCGTTAGCGATATAAATACAGCATCCACTGAGCTGATGTCTGTAACAGGCGAGGAGAGTTTCTGAGAATGAATCTAGTAGCACGACAGCAGAGGGAGGTCGCCCTGCGTGTAGACAAAAAGATCTACTGCACTGCAATATATGAGAATGGCCGCAGTCCAAGTCTGGTGATACCGTCTGAAGCCACACACAAACCCAAAGAAAACGCTTGACTTCATCTTGTACCGAGTCTTAACAAAAAGTCAGGGGAAGTATCTTGAATAAGGCATTTCACTCCACTATTGCTTGATTCAAGACTTGCTCTTGAAACAAGGGGATTCTCATTGGGAACAACGATGTAAAGAAATGTATGCAATCATGGCATCATAAGGCGCTTTGGACATTCACGAGATGTGGCGTATGTTCGGGTTGGAGGGGGGAAAAAAAGCCAAATTGGAATTAGTGGATACTTTCATTTTCAAGGGGAGTATGTGTATTATAAGACTCTGTACAAGATCGTTTAGGTAGACTGATAGAGGTACACTCGAAATGAACACGTTGGCAGCTTCTGAGATCTGCTGATGTTTCCCACCCCTGCTGGTCTGTGATTCCTTCAGGAGCGAGAGGGGACTTTACTCATGTCAGTGAGAGCTCGCTCGCTGCCCACAGTTTGTACTATGATTCATCGATTTACAGCTTTATTTAGCTCGATGCACAACATGATGGGAGTCTCACATGATTCTCGGCGGGTGGTCGATCACCTCTGTGCTTTTTGATATCACCTGCAGGTCAGCATCAAAACGGTACGATCTCAGTGTAACAGAAAGCAACAAGATGATGAAAAGACTGAGATCTCTGACACGCTCTGAGGTGGGGCGACGGTAAAGATATGGTTCACTCATACCCTGGTATCCAGGCCAAATGTCTGGTAACATCTAGGATTGTGCTGAAAGTGCTAGTTTTAGAATTCAACTGTGTTTTTGTTTATGCACTGGTACATAAAATGTATTTTTTGTGTGTGTGTGTGTGTGTGTGTGTGTGTGTAGGCATGTCAGTACACTGTGCATGTTGGTTCTCTCGACCGAGCCCTCCTCCTAGCTTCTTTTGATTCAAACCAACAAGTGATAAGCTTTCACATGTGAACTTGAGATAATACTGGATTCAGAGCTCAAACACTCGACAACAGATGAGTTGTTTCAGTCCAGGGAGAGAAATGATGGGCTGACTTGGTTTCTCTTTTCGGCCCCCAAGAGTGCAATCAGTCAAAAAGAAAACAAAACGAGGAAAGAAACCTAGTGGGAAGTTGAAAATCAAGAGTCAAGTCAACTAGCGTTTCTCTCCGTCTTCAACAATAGTCTGTTTTGTTGTTGTTTGTTTGTTTTTTTTTCATTTTATTTGTTCTTGTTTTCTTAGAAAGTAGAAAATGAGAAAGTGCAGATGAAGCTCAACACGTCATGATGCTGTTGTGTTAACAGGTGGGGTTTTGTCACCGGAGTCGGGGAGGAGGAGGAGGAGGAGGAGGGGGGGCAGTCTCAAGGAGCCGGTCCCGTTTCTAACAGCGACATCTATGTGGTTTTGTGTGGATGCGGCCGGGTCGACCCTCCCGGCGCCAGTTAGGTTCCTGTAGTCCTTTTTTTTTTTTTTTTTTTTTTTTGTCTTTCTCCAAAGTGCCAGGCATTTTGTCATTGTCTTTGACCTTCTCTCCGTCTCTTCTTCACAGTATTTTTTGCATGCAGGGTCATTCAACCCCTCATGATGCTTTAAGGCAGGGGAGGGAGATGAGCAGAGGAATCCACTGATTGGGAGGGAGAGCCAAGTGGAGGAGGCAGGCACGTACGTAACGGATGATGAGTCTATTGGTCTGTCTCTTTAATCCTGCCCACCCCGAACCAGGGGGACTTCAAGTTACTGCAAAAAGACGTCCACTGTTGTCCCTCAGACCGCTGACACCTGTTCATCTTCTGTGGAGAGAAAGGGGGACAGAGACAGTCAGAGGTCACAGTGAATGTGGGAGTTTTATTCTGAACTGCTGATAAGGCTCTGGACTTAATGCGAGCAGCTGCAGCGATGTGTGATCAGAAAGAAAACTTCTTTTAGGTCGTAAAGACACGCATCTTTTTATATTCGAAGTCGTAAAACTTTGAATTACTTTAATGCGGGCTATTTTGTTGAGGCATACCATCACTTTTCTATCTGATTTCCTGCCTTCCAATCAACTTAGCTGAGAGCAATTTAAGCCTTGACAGTGACAAATGACACGTTGTCATCTTCAGTCTTCTTCAAGGAAGGTTACTGATGCATGCCAATCCTTGGTGAGCAGAGGCTGATTTAAACTCTGTTCGATATGCCAGCACTCGGTGACCAGTGGAGGCGTGCTGGAGCGTCTTATGCAGCATCATCTGCAGTGTAGTTTTGAGGTTATCTGCTGACATTTTGATGCGACGCGAACACAGTGCAGCTCATTCAGGTAACAGATGTATTCTGTTTAATGACTGTCCTCCTCCATGTCACACTCTACCCATGTCTGGTGTGTTAACTTTTAGTTTCTCTTGTTTCCTTGTCTCCTTCTTCCTCCATCCCCTCCCCTCTTATCTCTTTCACCTACTCAGTTCCAAATACGAAAAAAATTGTTTTCTAGACAAAGAAAGTAACTCACTAAAAAATCCCCCACACACCTATCATTTATGTATTTATTCATTTTAAACGTTCTCGTACAAGGACCTGCCTCAAATCATATCAGTCATTAAATGACACAGTTGTTGGATACAGACCAGAACACCATTATATACCACCGAACCACACAGCCGTAGATATACATACTACAAATCTGCAAGTTGAATACCTCATTGAGTTCTAAAAACTGATTCATTTCCAGATTTTGTGTACATCTTGTAGTATGTATATAAAGCGCTGGCGGGCGGTCAAGACTACTGAAGGTGTCTGAAGGGAATCTCTAGCATGTGGGACGAACCTCCAACACAGCTGTGGTCTATCACGAAACTATGAGCGGTATTGTGGGCTGTATTTAAACAGCGCTGTGTCACGTCATGATTGATACATCTTGAGAAACGTCCTTGGGACCGAAATTTGTTGATAAATCAATGCAGATGGCGGCAATTGACTTTCCATCAATAAATTGGATGTCTGGGGATTCCCTGCACCACAAAGGAGACGGAGCATGTGGTGGGTGTGTTGCCTTCTGCTCATGACTGAGTAACAACTAAAATGCATCACTGATATTAACTTTATACCAAATATATCAGTAAATACAGGAATTTAAAGACAATTTGAGATTCAGAGACGCTACAGTTTTTATGCAAGAAATAGCTAAACTAATATTTGTATCCAGTTCAAGTTTGTGTTTCTTTTTCACTGAGATTATTTACTGACTTCCATCAAGTTTGAAGTCATTTGTTTTAGCGTGACATGAATAAAGAACAATGGCAGCCTGGTAGGTGGAATAATGTTCTCAAGGCTTTTTAAAAATAGTTTTACTGAGCTGTGTGCACTTTTTTTACTTTGTAACATCTGTCACAGGGCAGCAGAAACATTTAAGCCAGCTCTTGTACTGTGGTGTTAATAATGTGCAAACAAACAGCTAAACAGGAACATATTTTGAAACATGAATTTACAAGCTCACATATCAGCCTCACCTTATTCTATTCATGTACTGCATAATATTTTACACATGGATCCACATTTCAGGCTTTCTGTTCAGTGCTAAACGACTACAATGATACAAAATTCATCCAGAGTGAGTGCAGGCGAGTCAGGTGCGTGCTGTGCAGGAGGATGGAGGTGCATGTTTTCAGGCATTGAGTTGGATTGCATGGGTGAGAGGATCCTAACGACACCGTGTCTGCTGATGGATGCTGTTTGACACAGTGTGTGAGAAAGTGAGAGAGAAGAGCAGAATGTGTGGTGGCAGAGAAGTAGTGAGTTTCTAATCCGACTGGTATGACTCATGCATGATGACATATTGTGGGTTAAAGGTGAGGGTCCCACTCCAAATAAACAATTCCCAGATCGTACAGAATTTCGGCTGACATTTGTCATTTGGAGTGGGACCGATCCAACTAGTGCTGTGTGTTCCCGTTCACATGCAGGTTCACTGGAGTGGAGGGGGGGTGGGGGGGCAACCTGATAAATTAGTTTTTACCTGCCTTGGGGAGAGGGGCCCTGCCTGTTTACCCCCGTACACACACTCTCATGGTCTGGGAGTCTCAGGTGTATGCTGAGCCACTGGCTTCCTCAGAGCGACTAGTTTGGAAGACAAGGACTCACCCTCCTCTTCCTCCTCAGGCTCTTGCTCCTCGGCTGGTGAGCGAGTGCGGTGGAGGCCGCCCGCCCGCTGTTTGGCCCCCTGGTGGGCCTGATGGGAGTCGGGCGACTGGGTGACCATGCGTGAGCGCTGCAGGGCCGTGGTGTAGTCTGGTGGCCGGCGGCCCGAGTGGGTCGCTGTGGACGTGGGAACAGACGGCGCTGGGTGCTGTCCTTCAGCAAGGTCAGAGATGGTCAGGGCAGTGTAGCCGGGGGGAGTCGGGGGAGGCTCACGGTAACGGCTCTCTTTCCGAGCTGAAGGGACACAAAAGACAGGAACATGATAAAGGCACTTATCGACTGCTGGAGATAAAGCTCTTGGAGAATTTTTGATGTTGATAGTGGAGAGATGACAGAGAATGACCATAGAGAGCAGACATGACAGACAACAAAGGTTTCCAGCTTAACCTCCATATATAATGTTGTCATTACACGGTCCTCTTCTTAAACCCATACTGCTTTATAATGCATAAAACTACTTGAAGATATAATATTTTATCTCAAGCATGAATTTCAGCAGTTTTAAAAGAATTGAGATTTTTGTAAATATGCTTATTTGCTTTCTTGCCAACAGTTACATGAGAAGAGCAATGCCACCCTCATATCTGCCCAAACGTTGTAGTCAGCACAGTGTAAAAACTGGCACTTAGCATGACGACTGCTCTGATGCTTACTAATGAACACATATGTTCTTTTAGTCAGCACAATCCGTGTAAAAACCTGTCATTCTTATCCTTCAGTTTTACACTTGTTTTTTTTTTCCTGCTGGTCTTCAGTCTGTTTTTCTAAACAGGTATAATAATAATAATACATAAATATTCTATAAAAACGTGACCAAACAGTAAATAAATGAACAGGACTGTGAACAGCGTTCACTCACAAATGAGGCCTTTACCCCCAGCAGTGATGGGTGATGGAGACGGTCGGCCGAGCTGCTTTGCCTCCTCTGATCCGGTGGATGTGATGCTACTTGTTTCTGGGTCGGCGTTGACGTCCTTTCCTCCTCTCCTCTTGATGGTGCCGGTGTCTCCCTCGGAGTCCTCCCCCCAGTACGCTGCTGAGGATGAGGAGGAGCTGGCAGATGCCCAGCTCCCCCTGGCCTGTGCTGCCCACAGCGCTGCAGGACCCCCTAATAAGGCCTCCGGTCCGCCCGGAGGGAGCCCTCCAATCCCGCCTCCACCGCCACCTCCACCAAAGGCCAGAGTCTCCCAGCTCCGCCCCTGCTGCATGGTCTGGATGTTGTCATGAGAGCCAGAGGAGCAGGAAGTCCAGGAGCCGCGGCCGCTGTCTGCAGCATCGAGGGAAACGCGATCGCCCTGATCCTGAGTCAGTTCCTCTGAACTGGGTGAGGAGAGTACTGTAGGGCAGCCAGCGTAAATACCCCGACAGTCCTGCATTGACGAATATGACCTATGATGTGATAATAAAGGGAAAAAGAAAACAAGAAAGTGACTTCACCTCTTTTCAGACTAAACAAAGATTTTCTAACTGAGCTCCATGTGTTCCTACCCCAGGCTGTACTGGTCGGGGTCGGTGGTGGCTCTTCGTTCCAGCCGTGGTCCTCCAATGTGAGATTCTCCGACTCCTCCAGAGTGACGGAGTCTCCTCTCCTCCTGGGCCATGTCGAAAGAGGAGTTACTGACAAGACTGGATCGAGAGGAGATCTCACTGTGACCAGAATCTGAGTAGGCGTCTCCCATCCTGTTGTAACCTGATGGAGACAGGAAAAGGTGGAACATTATTGTTGGGACTGCGAGTGGAGTGAAAGAATGTTTAACTTAGCATGTAGCCTCAGTCCTAGTTGTGGAAAGTGAACTTGAATGACTAGATTACAAATCAGTCAAATTGTGTTAGATCTCTGGGGTGGGGTGCATTGGATTCTGACTGAAACAGCAGTTTATGAAGACATTCTGGGTTTCAACACAATGCTGAAGAGTGTGGAAAAGTTTTGATAGCATAAGGGAATTGGGAGTTGCACAATAAAGTCTGTGACACTACAGATAAATCACTGGTGCTGATTGATAGTGTAAGGACATATTTTCTAGTTATAGGCAACAGTCATTAAGGCTTTTACCACTGCTGAGCTATAGTTTTCATGGTGCAGTGCTCATATTTTGCACCTATCAGCATAAATAAACCCAATAACCTCCTCTGAATATTGAAATTAAACTTTAAGGGAAGCCTTTACGACAGATATGTGGAGAAAGCAGAAGTCAGAGGAGGTGGGTTTGAGTGCCAACTGCTGTAAATGTCAGAAATAGAGTCTACTGGGTGATATAACAGTAAAAAGGATGAAGCATCAACCCGCAGGGCCCTTTAGGTGTGCAGCTTCCAGACAGAAACAGTTTCAGAATTTTTGCTCAACATTCAGAACTGAAAAAAAAAAAAAAAAACACTGACAGACAATTTATAACCTCCTCAGTCCCGAAGTCTTTAAAAAGTCCTGTGAGCTACAGGCAGCCTATCCCATCCAACAGCATCTACAGTCAAAGCCAGACGTATAAATTCATGTGTAAAGCAGCTGACTCCGGACCAGCTAGTACCAGTTCTGTACTAGTGGAACACAAGGCCCGGATCTGTGGCCTGTAAGCAACACCAACACTTCACACTAGAGGCAGGTGGTCTCCTCTGTAACTCATGGTAGTAAAATCTAAGAATCATGAAGCTTCTTTTAGAGAAATCTTTACTTCAGCCTATTGCTTATTGAGTAAACATTTTTAGTTTGGAACGTTTTCTTTCACTCTTTAATCTGTTAACATTTCCTTGGTAACAAAATTAACTAAAACCTACTTGGGTTTGGACTAAGTCTGAAACAATACAAGGTGTCTTAACACACACTTAAATGAAATGAAAGACATATTGCAGTGCATGTGGCTGCCACCAGGTGGCATTTGTGGCCCACAATGACAGCAAGAAGCAGCCTGGAGACTGGTGTCAAAGAGAGGAGAGGGAGGGAGGATTATTGGCTTACCCTTCTTGGGCGAGCTCTGGGGGGAGGTGGGAGGGGAGGAGAGCTGGGAGGAGGCGTTGGACACAGTGTCCTCTGGCTGCCTCCGGTGCCTTTCGCTCCCCTCTTCTGACAAAGACAGGATCTTCTTCAGGGACTGGGGGGAACTGGTGCCTGTGGACATTTGCAAGAAGATGAGCAGAATTAACATGAGGAACACTGCCATTCCCCCAGGGTGTTGGGATGCTAAACTGCATTGTCTGGGATTTTTTCTTTCTTTTTTTTTTTTTCTTGTTGCCAGACAGCCTGTAGGTGGCAGCACTGTCACAAAGAAACCAGCTCTGCTATTGTCTGCAAATAACAGGATGAGGGAGAAAAAAATAAGGCAGTGGTGGCAGAAAGACAAGAGAAGAGGGGATTTATACCAGCTCTTTTTCTCTTAAACCTTAATAATATCAATATATACATGCAGGGACAATTCTAAACCACCATTTTTAGGGTAAGGGCAGCTGTGAATCACCATAGCCTTAATCAGCTAAAAGAATGTTCATCTGCATTGTGCTTCATTAAATAGACTCAATACTAAAACCTCTCAGTGAGGAGAAAATTTGTTCCTTTTCTGAAATCTAACCTTTTAAATACCATGAACCTGAGAGTATTAAAATTATTAGGCTACCTACATTATACTTAATCTTAATCTTACCAAAAGGCGGTAGATCCTTGACTGGCACTTTCTTTCGGGATGGGTAGAGCGCCACGGCGGGGACCTGGAGGGCCTGGTTTCCTTTGGCCAACTGGCCCCTTTGTTGACTGGCAGCTCTGGGCACAACTGGAGAAGTGTCTGGTCGTTTGCCACCTGCATTCTTGGGCACTGAGTAGTGGGGGGAAAAAAGTGAGTAAATTTTCGATATAAAGCCGCATTTTAGTCTTTAATGAGAAATCTGAATCGACAAGGACTTGTGAGAAGGCAGGAACTGGCTGTGGAGTTCAAGAAAACAAGCATCAGGGCTGCTGTGAGTTTTGCTAGCCATACACAATCCCTTTGACCACCACTCCCCAGTGCATTAACAGCCAGTGAGGTTTGGCATTAACAATGGGAAACGGGCCCGACAGCTCAGTCATTTTTGTTCCCTGCCAATGAGTCTTTAAGCATCTGCCTCTGGGCTGTGAATCCTGGGAACGCGTCTCTGGAGAAATATGCTCATAATCAACATAAAGACCTCAGTGCCTAATCTTCTGAATGTTTCGCAAAAGGATGCTTCTGCAGTGGGACACATGAAATAATAGGTTCATCTTCTACATCAAATTCTCATTTCCTGTTAAAATAACCGACTACATCTTGTTGACGCATGTGGCTGGTAGGAACTCACATGTGCTGATGGAGGGTTCGCACTGCAGCGACAGCGTCTGCAGGCTCTCCTCGTTCGTCTCCAGGCTGAGGTTGGACAGGTACTGTTTGACCTTCCTGGCCATCTGGGCGTCCTCGTAAAGCTTTTTGGCGTTCAGGAAGGAGCTGCGTCGCACCCGCTTCTTGTGCCCACCTGTCTGGGTGACGTCAAGCACGGCCGCGTTGGCACTACCCTGACTTAGAGACCTGGGCGCACACGTAGGGGGAGATTTGCAAACAAAAACAAAGACACACACACAAATAGAAGAGGGCAGGGAAAGACTCATTAATGTCATGTTTCAATAAAACGTGTGTGTAAATGCGCCAATGTTAGAGTAAGAATGTGTATTTACTACTAAGGGGCTACATATGGAGCGTAGTAGTCAAAGTCAGACATGCAGAGAGCAGCTCTAGATATTTATCCCACTCCAAAACATTCCAGACATTCCAGACAGCAGAGGGGGGCTGAGGGATGGTGGCTGTAGTCAAACAACAGGGGAGTAGAAACAGGGACTAGTGTAGCACAGTCATAGTTTACATTTCTGTGGCTTGAGTCAGAGCTCGTAGTAGTCGTAGTAAACGCTGTTTTTTTTTTCTTTTCTCTCATGGTCTGAGCCAAACAGCACCCTGACAGTCGCCCCCAGTGTTGCTCAATGAGAAGTCACACTTGTTCTCGTCCGTGAAAAGAATTTTTTAATCACATTTCATAGAAACATTTTTCAAGTAATTACAGCTTCAATATCTTGTAATTACAAATAAGCAGCTCATATTTTAGAGATTGAGGTCTTATTTTATGGATCCTGTAATTACAAGATGCTACATCTTTTAATTGCAGGTGCGGAAGTGGAAACGTTTCCTTTTCTGTTGAGTAAATGTGACGTGCTTCTGTATGTTTTCCATTAAATGTTGGGTGTGCATAATGATACGCCATTCGACCACAAGAATGTAAAGCATGATACTTTATATCCAGAATCTCTGGCTGTTTGGAGGTTTGATATGCATTTGAAACCTCAAAGGCAGGTACAACTCTGAAACTCAAGCTGCATGCATTTTATTGTAACACAGCATGTCACAAAAGGTCACTTCTGCTAATGTAAGGCTGGATTCACTCGTTTATTCTCTATGTGCAGACACAAATTCTCTAATTCACATTGGAAGCACAGCAGTGATGTTTTCCTGTTCAGTACATTTTAGCCTAGAGTTAGCACAGGTGACCTTTGTTTTATTGATTACCCTTAGGTTAGTGTCAGGCAGTGTTAGAGGGAGGATTCAACTCAAACCGGTTAATGGAAACAAGGTTTCGGAAAAGAAGAAAAGGAAGCACACAAATTGGCAGAAAGAGGGGCCATGGTGCAGGGAGGGCAAAGGTTGTAGGGTCACCAAACTTACCCTAAACTTCTCCATTTCTTCTTCCTAGAGGGTAGGTGCCAAGAACAGAGAAGCACGTGGGGGGCGAAGGGTTGATGAGTCAAGAGAGAAAGAGAGGAGACAAAACTTAGGACAGGAAAGAACACCGAGATCACCAAAGAGAAGCAATTTCACCAAAGACCCACGTGAAAGTCAGCAGAAAGGAAATCAAATACTCCACTAAGAAGAGACATCATTAGACAAAGACACACTTTCACAGAAGCACTGAGCACATCTTATGCCAACAATGTGTATAGGCAAACAGTTGCTGGAGCAAACAGTTGCCAAAGGGAGCAGCTGCTTGAAACAAAAAGCGTGATGCAGAAATGTTACTGAATCTATGTGAACCTGCTAACCCCACAGAGCTGGTTAGTCAGTGGAGCGCTGACTGGTCCTACAGGGAGGGTGAAGGATCGTTATTAATGTGAAGCGTGGCTTTGTTCCTAACGTATCCTGACCTGGTTCGGAACATAAGCGCTGGGTCCATGTTGACGGACGCCATGCGGCCAACATGGCGAATTTCTTTGGCAATCATCCTCAGCTTCTCAAAGTTCACCAGGCCGTCCACTTTGGAGTCATTGCCTGAAAAATACACAAGAAATAATGGTGATCCGAAGCTCAACAATTATGTACTGCTTTTTTTTTTTTTTTTTTAAATGTTTTTCCCAATATTTTAAAAAAAAAAAAAAAAAAAAGGCATGTAATATGTAATTTCCAAGAAAACAACAACCTGGCAGCTACAAAACTATGTTACAACTAAAGCAAACGGGTGAAACAGCCACATCCTAACATTGGCTGAAACAACATTTTCTATTATTTTAACTGTTTGTTACTGTAAATGTATTTTGATGGTTTGACACGGTTGTATTTTGGAGTTCAGAATCTGCATTTTATATATATTATGTAGGGTCTACACCAGTGTTTACTCAATGAAATAATATAACCTAAGCATGCATAAAATAAAGGAATATGTGCTTATCTTTGTGTGAGCACTGTCGCCATACTGTACAGTGAATAACACTGCCTGTCTCCAACCACCAACAAACTCATTTCATTTGCTGAATACATCCATTAGGTTTAGTTGCGACTTGCTGTGAATGTCTTCATATACAAATGTCAAGTCGTCTACCTTCATGTAGGAAGGTGAGGTCCTTTTTGATGACAGGGAACAGGGGGATGATTGGTGGCTGGAGGTTCTGATTGTTGAGGACATTCCTGTACTTGGCCATATTTCTGGAGGGGTCGAAGAGGTCCTGCAGGTCCCCGAACAGCTTCTCGTACTTGCTGGGTAGCTTCTCCCATGTTCCCCTCAGTCTGGAGACTGGAGCCAGGTTGAGACCGCTGTACAGAGAACCACAGTTACCATGAGACTACATACCGCTGTGATTAATAACTTGCAGCACTTCAGGGACTTGGGTTGAAATATAAAACATACGACATTACAAAGTTCAAGTAAAAAAAACCTAAATCACAACAGAGGTCAAATATAAAGTGTAATTCTATACACATTTATGATTCCCTGTCTCACCTGATGATGGCGAACATGGAGTTGAAGTTCTTGCACTCCCGACAGTGCAGGGCGATCTTGATGAAGTGCTTGACGGTCTTCATGCGTTTGAGCTGGTTGGGCTCCCGCGTCACCTCCGTGGCCACCCAGAAGGTCTCATGGTTGATGGCCTCCTCGAAGCGCTTCAGGCTGGCAGAGCCGGTCTTGGAGCGCAGCTTGAACAGGTCATCGATGTATTCGGTGGGCTCGATGGCACAGAAAAGTTCAAACGCTCGCATGGAGAGCTGAGTGGCCACTTCCACCGTGCTGAGCTGTAACAAAGAGATCTGGCCTTCTCGAAGGAGGTCCTGGGCGTCCTCGTCTGAACATAACGTCTCCGTCTCCATGTTGCTCTTTAGGTAGTATCTAAGGACAGAGCAGGGTTTTTCATTTATTTTTTGAGTAAATGAACTATTTTGATGACAGACTGAACACTTGCTGGTTTCAGTTTCTCTATTCTGAGACTTTACTGCAACGTTTGACACGAGTTCAGATCAAATAGCATTGAATTTTTCAGTGCAGGCTTTAAAAATACTAAATTTTATGCCATCAACCTGGTTTCCTGTAGAAAATATGATTACTGTGTCAACTAAAGTTAATGATTTCAACCTAATTTATTATTATCTGCTCTGTATTTAACCAGAGTGGTTTCTTGAGGTTAAGATGTGGTATTTAAAGTGGCTATAATAGCAACAAAAATGATGTTAGAACATCAACAATATCCATGTAAGGAAAAAGAAAAACCAAATGAGACTAATTCCCTCGTTCCTTTATTCTTTTCTGTGATACAGCAGAATCGTCATTACCTGCCGCTCAGCTGAATCCTGTCAGCTAGTTTAGAAAGCTGATCAGGTAACCGCCTCTGCTTGATGACGCCCTCTGGAGTGACAGACACCTCACACAGCGAATACGCCTCTGGTGCAGCGGTCAGGGCAAACTCCCTGATGGCCTGGGCCACCACCTCCTTAGCCGTCGTGTCCTTCCCGATCATGATGTACCGGGACTGCTGGTCCGCCTTGAAGACTCGTAATACCTGGTCTGACATATCTGTGGAGGACAATTAGTGAGAATGAGGATAATTGCTTAAGAATCAGCTAGTCTGAATCTCATAATCAATCAACAAGAAAAGAAGAAGCAGGGATTTTTTTTAAATGTATTTTGAGGTTTAGTGACAGCCATTCAACATTTCCCAGCACCTCCTTCAAGTAAAAAAAAAGCACACCAGCATCTTTGTGATGTCACCCAAAAGCCTCATTTCCCATCTTTCATTAGTTTGATCAGAAACACATCCCAACAGATCTCATAAATCTCCGTGAAAACACCCATGTGCTTACAGAACATTTAAAGGTCAGCGGTCAGTGCAACGCTGTTAGTTTTACTCGATTAGCTTTCACAAGCGTGAATGCGGATTAATTGAGTTTATGTTACGTCTGCCCACTACAGCACAGCAGCTGATGAATGCCTGTAAGTCTGGCACAGAGGCTGACAGCATTGACAAAGAGATGGCTGTGCTAGGAGAAGCAGGATCACGAGGAGAGAAGATACTCACTCAGTGTGACTGGGACTGGAGGGACACAAACAATTTTAGACAGGAGTTAATGAAATATAGAGACCACCATGTTTCTATATCTATTTGTTTTTTATTGGATAGTACAGATATGAAAAGAAATATGTCAGCTGTCACAGATTGTGTCTGTTTAGGTAGCTATTCCCTTTATATCTCTGGAACTAGTGAAAACAGAGATATTTGGCCATTGCAGCCAATGTTACTGCTCAATTAAATGTTTTTATACAGCGCCAATTCACAACATAAGTCATCTCAGGGCACTTACACTGTAAGGTCAAGACCGTATCTTGTGGAGAGAACCAAAATGTCTTGGATTTACAAAATTGCATCATCACAAAGTACCTTGATCTCATTGTATTATCCCAAAACTAATGTCATATATCTTAAGAATACACTGGTGCCACAAACTTCTCAGTCTCACATCATGTCCACACAGATGTGAAACACCCACCAGGCTGGTTGTTGAAGTCGAGGATGCGGTGGTGAGACTGCAGAAGGTCTGGGTTCGACGACGAGAGATTTCCACTGACTGGCAGAGCTGGTGGGATCTGTTTCGACTGCTTCATCCCCACGATGCTGTCGTCTTGCGATTGGCCCACGCAAACGTCACTATGGAAACAAGAGGAAGAGGAGGGGGGTGAGGCAGCAGTTCTATAAACAACAGGCAGAGGGCGATGTTTGTGTTGGCAGGAGTTAAAAGCTGTCCAATTTGTACAATATAGTCCACATAAAATATACCACAGCACTGGCTGACTGGGGCTATCACAGGCTCATATTTGGGTTGGTCGACAGAAATACGACCCCCGCTCATTAGGATAACAAACTGAATGAAACGTCTAGAAAATACATTTTCTCCCCTCCTTATTTCTAGATTTTCCAGCAGAATATCAAAGTAGAGGTACGCTGCCCTGTCTCCACTAACATCATGTATGTGCAAAATATATAATAAAGCTTAATAAGTTCAGGGAGAATGAGCTGTGATGCTGCATCACACTGTAGAGGCTACGCATTTGATCAGTGAGGTGTGTAAAACATCAAGTGATAGCAGAATGAGATATATCAAGATCTCTCTCTGTTTCAGCTCAGAGATGATGTGCATTTGACATGAACCAATCAGAGCAGCGTATCATAATGTCATGGTAAAAAACAAAACAAAAAAAAAAAAAAAAAAAACACAAGAGGTCTTGCAAGTTGGGAAAAGCTGAGAAAATGACTCAGACAGAAGGAAAAAACATCCTTTCTGCTCACAGCACAGGAAAAATCTAACTTTTACTTCATTCGCTTTCTTTTGATATACAGATGTGCTAGTTCTGTGAATAAACAAGCTGTGTGCAGTGTACTGACACCATCTAACAAGATACCGGAATATTAAAATTCCAACTATTATCTCTTAATGTAACTCACAACTGTCAACACTGAAGGCTAACTCATGCAGCTTTAAATCATTAAGCCCTGACTGCTGCTGATGATTTGTTTTTTTGGTCATTGATAAAGCCGTGTCTTATTACTTGTAAGGTTTAGGGGGCAGGATGCTGGTGAGCGTCTTGTCGAAGATCTTCTTCAGCTTGTTGCGCCCTCCCACCGTGTTGGTCTTGGCTTTCTTGCTGACCTTCTCCAGGCCCATCACCTGCTCCACGTCCACCGCCAGGTCGGGGATAGAGTAGCGGCTGGCCTTCTTGATGTCCCCGATCTTCGGCAGGTGAGGTGCCCCGTTCTTCCTGTCGTGTTCCTCCTCACCATCCAAGTCGTGGTCGTGTTCTGGCCTTGTTAGCAGCTCTTTAAACACTGGACGGGAAAAAGAAAGCACAAGAATGAGCCACGTTATTAGCATAAATGAAAACACTGTCCAAGTACCGGTTCGCGAGGCCGACTGCAGCCAGAATCCTTACCTAAAAGGTTTGTCTTCACAGTTATGGACAAGTGAGTGTTGTTCTTCAGAATCTCGTTGGCTTTGCTGAGCTGGACATTCTCAAAGTTCTGCCCATTGACCTCCAAGATCTGCAAAATGAAAAAAAAGATAAATCAAACAGCTGTGCTTTACCCAACAGTCTGCATGATGTGTTGATATGTGACTAAAAGACTTTGCAAAAGCAACAGAATTGATGATAATTAATGGCTAAGACTGCTGGCTTCTAACCCACATACATAAGACCATGTTTTGACCTTGTCTTTCGTCTTATTGGTGCAAAAATACTGATGTGATTTTACTGCCAACTCATCTTCATAAGAAGTATATTATGTCTAAATAGGCAGCTGATGCATAATTATGCATGTAGATGAACCCTTTACAGCCTAAGCGGTTTCTGGAGATGTTTTGCTCCCGTCACATTTTCACTCACTGTGGACTTATTCTTCATTGCAGTATGAAGTCGTGCACAGCTCAGAATTTTTTTGTAACTTGGCTGTTGGTTTCAGTTGTGCCAAGGAACGTAGAATTTTTTGTTGTTTCACAGCATCTGGTGCCATCAGTTACTTGTTAGTGAATTACAGAATGAGGCATGCAGAGGAAAGTATGTTTCTTCTATTTCCTGAAGGAACCGCATGTCACACGTGATTGGTTCATGGACTGTGGGAAAGTTTATCATCCAGAGATTCTGTTGTTTTTCACTTTCTGGTTCTGATTGTCATTGTGGTGCTTTGTTTTTATTTTTCATTTTTCTTAAGGTAACATACATTTCAAAGCCGCAGGTGGAATCTTGGGTTCAATGGGTTAAGAATCTATACGCTGGTAAGCAAGTAAACCCCACCAGTAAACTGCACTATTGGAAGTAGCCAATGACTTCCTTCTCTGGTCATCCTGTCATGTCCAAGTGCAGGTCATGATATACTGCATGCGTGCAGATAAATGGTAAACCTTGAAACTGAGAAAAATGTTCGAGGTGCTAATCCACATGCTATATATTTTACCCAGTAAACAAAGAAGCAACAAACTCCCAATCTTGAGAATTTTACACATCATGACATTTAGTCCAACACGAGATTATGACATGAGCATGGACTATGTGAAATCTCAAACTGCCTTGTCTTTATCTCTACAGCTTGAAAGTTCCGGATGTGCCGGATATTTGCATTTAAACACAATCTGTCCACTAAGCTGTCATTTCCTTTTCAGTGGAAGAGGAAGTCACCTTTAGCCACAATGCACATACAGGCCATCCTCTGTTGTCATGAGGCCAGTAAACGCTGACATACAAGGCCAAATGTCTGGTTTGGGATCAGTAGTGGTGAGTGAAATGTTGCTAGGAGTTCATCTCTGACAAACTTCAGCTAATGACCTGATGACAAACTAAGTGAGCAGTTAAAAAAAAAGAAAAAAAAGAAAGGTGTGAAGGGTGTGGGAGAGTGAAAGCTTCCAAGGATGTCAGCTTCCCTGCTTCCTTTTGGGGAAACAGCTGCAGGGGATGTTTGGAGTCAAGAGGGCTTAACTCACATCCAGACACTCTCAAGATGGTTTCAAGGATTAAGGGACTTTACTTAAAGCCCCCGAGGACTGCAGAGTGTGAAAACGGTTGAGAAGTCAAGTTGTGAGGAGAAAGCCAACACAGGGTGCCCACAGCTACTGGCAAGTTCAATTTACGGCTTTTCAAAGGAACCCTTTTAATGCCAGTTAGAGAAAAATGTAAAACCAATTTCCCAACAAAAAAATTAACTTGAACAGGAAAAAAAAATACATCAATTGAACTGTTCATCTGTGTGACTGGAGTGATTTCTCTGCAGAGTGGCAGTCTACAGAAAATCAAGTGCTTTTTTTGAGACTGCTTGGAGGCTAAATGAATTCCAAAACGAAATTGCATTACTCGGATAAATCACATTCGAAATTTACAGCGGATGATGATAGAGAGAAAAATTGTTACGGAAGATTGAAGAAATATATTTGGGCAAGACACCAAACATCTACGCGCTGTTTCACCAACGTCTTTATCGGGACTGTAGCAAGATGACGGATGTCCGACTACAGCAAAGATGGTCAGGAGGACGGTCTTACCTGATCTCCACGTTTAAGGCCGACTTCTGCCGCCTTGCTCCCTGGATCCACGGCATCAATGAAGATACGGAAACCTTTCTCCTGACCTCCGAGAAGGCTGAATGCCAGTGGAGAGTCCCTGGACGGCTTGGTCAGTGTCACCAGCCGCGGCTTGGCTTTAGCAGCACATGCTATGTTTAACAGTCTGAGGTGCCCACACATTTTCTAGGGAGAGAAAAAAAAAAACAGATATGAGGAATCAAATACATGAATCTGACATTTTAGTTTGGATATCTAGAATCTCTGTTTAGACGTTACACTCACTTCTTTCTCCAGATTGTTTTCAAACTCTTCCAAAAAGTGAGTCATGGCGGGGTCGCCCTCGAAGTCATTGAAGTGATTGTTTACCCACAGCAAGACTACCCGTGTAACCTGGAGGAGTCACATGATCAACACGGGTCAACGTACTGCACAGTTTACTGCTTGAGTAACTGCAGCCAGGTGATACACATTGCATTTTATATCCTGACCACAAAACATCTAAAGGTTCATGGGAAATCTAGTTAATTAACATCCACTAAATCTTAAAGGTTTATGTTTTAAAACAGATATCATATATACAACTACCAGCTTATTTAATCTTTCAGCTGTGTCTAACTACAGCATGTAGTCTTCATTTTATTAAATCAGATGCTCTATCTGACTTACTTCCAAACTGTTTCTTCAGCAAAGTTTGTCTCAGGATTTTATGCACCTAAATCCACCTTGTCTGAATTCTGCAAACCAGGGAGGCTTCAGAAGGCCACACTAAGTCTGAGTGTAAGTTTATTTAGTTTGCCTGCTTTAAGGATAACATATACAAAAGTCTGGGTACCCGTACCTTGTCCCTGAGACTGGGGTCGTGGAACCACTCCAGCAGCTTCTTGCCCACGACCATGGGGCTGGAGAGGAAGGTCCTGTAGGTCAACAGGAAGTCCTCGATGTAGGTTGGGTCCACCACTGAGTGCTCCTCCACGAGGTGCATGGTGAGACGCTCCGGCGTGCCCTGACATTTGAGATGATAGCGTTATTGCTTCAGAAAATGACGAGCATGGAAATGTTAATCATCAACAAATAAGTTTCTATTTACTTGTTAAGTAAAAGATTTGTGACTTTCTACTTAATACTTAGGGTGTGATGAAATGTGGATCGAACTAATGTTGACTTCTCACCTTGATGACGATGTGTCCTTTCCTGGTGCCGGTGCGGTCCAGTTCACGGTGTTCCTTCACCATAACGATCTCTCCTTCTTCTTCAACCTTCTGCATGTTCTTCTCTACCTGGTTGAGGATGCAGCAGTAGTCCTGCTGGGCTATACACACAAACTGGAAAAACAGGGAGACATGCATTAGGGACAGATTTAATCCAGTCTAATGTTCTCTTCTCTCTGCTGGCATTCTCTCTCTTTTGTATTGTACATATTATTACTGGGCCTGACCTGTAATGCTTCAATTAAAATTGCTAATTAAAGGTAAAATTACATATTCAACAGAAACAAAGGGTCTGAACATGAATATTAAATTTGGTAAGTAAATGTGCAATGTTAATCTGGTCTCTTAATCGGAAAGCCTTTACGTTTAATGTCTGTTATTTCAAATGTTAAATTTAAACTGGGAAATATATATTTATCAAACATGATTACGGTTACATGTGTTTTTAACAAGGCATGACATCTCTGTTCCTGAAAAACTTTACTACAGATCAGTTAGTGAAGGCCAAACATGAAACTGACATTACAGATAACAGCAAACTAGAAAGAGATCCTGCATAGCAACTAAACTCCTATCTGCACTGATAAATTACAAAAAGGGGGCTTTCACTAATTAGCTGCAAAGATCTTCTCCTCCCAGCCACTAATGAGTTCTGCTGATGATGAGAAGACTAAAAACATTTCCGTGTCTTTTCTTTCACTGTTGAGCACTTTACCCCCCATTAAACCCATGATGCAAATACTGTGATCCTGCTCTTTGCATGAGCTGCCCTATTCTCTTTCAAAACTTCTCACATTTAACGGGACGCTATCGCCCAAAGCAACTTTTGGTGTCATGGTTGCACACACTTTCAGCACAAGTGGGTCACGGCGAGATTTAATAACGCAAGATGGCAGAGCCCGTGCCATGTTTTTCACACTGGAATGCAGATTAAATGGACCTAACGGTGTGTTACAAGTCGACCTAAACCCAGTGCAGGAACATTTAAAATGAGGAACCTACCTGGCAGTCGTCCACCTTGGTCTTCATGACACCTTTCATGTATTCCTTCTCCATGGTTGGTGACACCCCAAAACTGTTCCCCATGCACAGGATCTCCGTCCGGCTGTCAGGGTACGTCACCTCCACCGAACCGTTCAGGATCACCGACCACGAGTCCAGCTGGAGTGACAACACGTGATACAGTTAAATGTTTGAGAAGACGAGAGAAAACACAAACAAACAAGAAAGAAATTGGGACAAAAAAAAAAGAGAGAAAGAAAAACTAAATTCTACAACAGTAATAACTTTGTAGATCAGACTAAGTTCAGTCTAGTAATATTCCCAACAGCTGGTGTCCCTTAATGAGTCAAAGTTATTTATCAAAAACAACCATATGCAGTAACTACAAGGAGACTGCTGCACTAACAGATGGTTTCTGACTTTCCTCAGAGGGATACAGCAATAGCAAGACGCCGCTAGAGCTGCCCAGCAAAACATGACTTTAAGAAGTTTGAAAACACTCAAAGCTTTGTTGCAAGTCATACATGACTGTTTGACATTAAAAACAATATTATATTCTTTTGAAGGATTATGCAAAAATGTGGATGCTTTCACGAATTCCTGAAAAGCTGACATTTTGGAGGTTTCCATCTTTTACCCCGACAGCAACAATATGCCCAGTGAACCTCTATGACCAGACATTAACTAATGGGGCCAGGCCTTAAAGGCAACTTCTGCTCTCTATTGTTTGGGAGCACTATAGCAAAAAATAACTAAACTGTCTTCATTGAAACTTCATGTCGTGTCTTCACCAGAGAGAGAAAAAGAAAGTGAGGCCGCCCTCGGCTGCCTGAGGGATCCTAGGAAGACCCAGCGATAAGGGATGTCCGCCATTCAGGGTTAATAGAGCAGAAAAAACATCGAATGGAAGAAGAAAGATTCATTGGTGTGAAGAGGTGAGACTAAGGTTCAGTTCTCCGAGACACACACACACATATATAAATACAAGCTACGGCAAGAGACAGTAACAGGACAGGGCTTATGTGTGCATGAATATGCACCAACACACACCTCTTCTCCATCATTGAGAACGATGGTGCCGGCGCGTTCGACCACAGCGAAAACCATGACAGCGCAGAGTTCCCTCCTCACTGACATGGTCATGTTGGCAAATGCTGGCAGTTGATGCATGAACTCCAGTAATTGCTCTGCGAGGGGGACAAAGGAGAGAGACAGTGGAGGAGTTTAAGAAAAACAGCAAACGGAGTCTTGACACTACAGAGGGCAGGCAGCGCTCTTGGCAAGCCTGCATTGGCCTCGATCCGGCCAAGGAGGCATGAGCATCGAAATGGATCATCGACACAATGAATATACAGCCTACAGAGGAATCATTATGTGGAGAAGGCAAAGCCAAATATCAATTCTATTGATATAAACTTTAAGGCGAGCCAAGAATAATCGCTGACAATTCACTCGGTGACCTCTGTGTGAGTTAAAGGAGATACTGGAGACGTTAAACCACAGCTGAAATCAGACTCAGTTTAAAGTTTAAAGCTATTATTCATGTACATGGCCAAAAAACTACTTTCCTCACATATCTCTGGAGGTATCGAACTATGCTAATAGCTGTATAGAATTACCATATTTCTTTTCAAAGCACTAGAAAACCAAGCATCTGCCTTTTCAGAAATTAATCCCCCAAAATTCTACAGTTTTTTTTTTTATTTCTTCAGCAAAAAGTGTGTGTAGGTTATACAGAGTAATGTTTTCTAATAATGTTTCTGATCTACCATTTTTAACATTTGAATATATTTGTCTCAATGTGTGGAGCAGCAGATACACATTTTTGTTTCTGTGTGACTAGTTAACGTTAACATGAATGTTCTGGCTAATTTTGAAGCAGAACTTAAAGCTGAAAGGTTACAAAACAGACATGTAATGAAAAACTGATCAAATAACAGCAATGAATAACATAAGTGATCTGAAAAACAAAGGTGCAATAGATAGAAAGTGCATAAAACAGATGAACAAACAGCAATTCCGTTGACAGTCATTCTATATTCTAATATTCCAATCAAATCAATCATTTTGACACACAATCCCTTGTTCAGGGTTGCAAAAATCTCAGTGTGCAGTAAAACGCGGATGTATCAAATCAAAACAGCTGTCTGCTATTATCTGCAAATAGTAAAACGATCGAGTTTTATAATCTGGGTGAACAAATGCTTCAGTTTGGCTCCATCTGACTGGGTGTGTCACTGAGGGGAAATGCTGTCTGTAATACAAGATCCAGGACATTCTGCAGCACCACACACTTATTGTGAAAGAGGGAAGATACCCCCTCTCTCCACCATCTACCATCCATCCCTCTACTTGGCCAGCAGCAATCTGGTGTACTGGCTGACCTGGGCTTGGCATGGCAACAGCGTTGTGTGTGGAGCTGCGGAAGCACTGAAAGTTTAATGTGCTGGGAGAGGTGAGGCGAGAGGATGTGCCGGAGTGACCTAGAAAAGCCTGCCGGCAGAGGGAGGGGTGTGCAGCAGGGAGATCAGCGAAAGGGGGGGAGGGGGTTGGCACTTGTTCTTACTCTCTCTACATCCAATGCATCATCCTCCCCAAGTCCACATCTGTAGCTAAGCTTTAAGTGTGCATACTTATTCTTTATTTTTTTTACAACATGCCTATCGCTGTCATTGGAGTTGAGTCATAGCTTTAAGGGATATGATACTGCAAGCTTGATGTGGCTTCGAGAATTACTCGAAAGCCGACATCGTAAATGAGAGCTGTGCAGACTTCAGACAAATGTAAATTTACTGTGACCGATTTAAATAAGAAAGGAGGGAGTGGCTTTTATAGAGCAGGAAATTAATCTAAAATTGGGACAAGAAGTGCTGTCCCAGCCGGGAACAATGCTGCTTGTGTTCTTTACTGATATCTTTCACAGCATTCTCCAAAGATATCATGCAAATACAGCACTCTGAGGCATGCACGAGAATAGGCAGGACCTGTTTAAAATAACCGCTGCAAAGCCACGTTTTTGTTTACAACCGTGGCGTTCATAAGCTGCACTGAGACACAGACACTGCAGCGTATTCAGTTTGTGTTTTAACTTGCAACATCAACAATAAAAGGAAATCAAATCCTCAAGCGGGTGCTCACCTATGTCATCGTCGGTCCTGTCCATCGGGTCCTTCTCCAGGCAGTCCCGCACGATGTCCCGGCTCATGAGGGGGTCCGACGCTCGCTCGATGTCCTCCTCATCGTCGTCCTCCTCGGAGTCGACGGCTGTCTCCGGCAGGCCACTCAGGTCCATGTCACCTGGTTCGTTCTCTGTGGCCTAAAAGGAGCAAACAGACGAGAGATGAGTCAGTGATTAGTGATGGACACAAGCAGGGATTTGGCGTCTCCATTCAGCAGCAGCAGGTGGAAAACTACAGCTGTCCAATGACCATAAGGTCAGATCTCTGCAGTGACCAGCGTGTCCATCTACAGCCCTGCTCCTTGTCCAAGTGTCTATCAGCGAGACACTGAACCCCCTAGCTGCATGCTCACAGCAAACAAAGCTTTAGATTCTCAGCAAAATGCTTCAAAAGTAAAGCCCCACTCATGATCAGCTGTCAAAGTGCAGGCAGAGTGAACACATTTGTAAACAGCCAGCGTAAAATTTTCAGAAACAGAGCCAGAGGTTGCACAGCACATACACACGTCCTGCTGAAGTCATTTTACAGTACAAACATCAGCTGCAACACGCCACATTTCCAACCAAAAGCAATTAAAAAAAAAAAAAGAGTCTGTAAAACTGTGGTGCAGATTTGACCCATTTCGTGAAACGGATAAGAGGTATTCAGTACAGTATGAGAAAGACAGGCGTCAACACTGCATACCAAACAGTCTGCTATGCATAGTAACAAGCTAATTAACTCCCAACTTTCCTCTCCTCTCCCTCTCAGCAAACTCCACAGCCTGCCTCGCAGCCAGATCCTGTTCTTTGAAAGCACAAGATGAAATATGTGTGGAGCCGGGAAAATGAACTAAGATGAGAAGCGAACGTAATGCAATTACTTGTGCATGAGCGATACTAACGGAGTTCTTCTGCCATCATCAAAGAAAATATTTCTATAAATGACAGCGGGACCATACTGCCTGATTCCTGCTCAGACAACATGAAAACCTCTCACAGAGAAAATCAAAGCATTTGGAGAAAAGGGCTTCAAAACATCGGCTCTGCTACCTCCCAACGACGCACCCTCTTACCCCAACGTGGTGCCCAACCTCAAGCTTCTTAATAAAAAGAGAAGAAAAGGTTGCCTTTGCAAACTGTCCACAAAATCCCAGAGCCAGACGCATCTTCACCTCCCTGACTGTCAGAATGCTTTTAATTTTTTAATGCTCTGAGTCCCCGTACCCAGTCTCTCACAGAAACCCTATGTCATTTCTGCTCAAACGCCATGTGCAAAAGGCTCATTAATGATTCAGCGTCTGACTGGCCATTTGGGCGTCACTGGTGCACACCCAGGCGGGCGGGGCCAGGGCGGGGTTCGCAAAAAGATGATGTGGGGTGTCCGCTTGAGGCCTTCGGATGGAGTCACAGATTAGGAGGAGGATGCAAGCAATATTATATACTATATCTCAAACTATCACGAATAAACACAAACTAAAACATACGTAGTACAAACACTGTCTTTCCAGAGCTGAAAATGGAAGGATTTCTTCCTGAGCACTCTTTGTTTTAAAACCAAACAGCTGCATATTCATTGCCCCTTTTTCACAGATAGACTAAGAGCACCGGTCCATGATACTTCACACAATAATTTACAAGGCATAAAACCACAAAAGAGACCCGAGGATGCACACCTCTCATATACACCGCAGTGCCTTCATTTGCTTTTTACAACAGGGTGCAAAACACTTAACACGGCACATGGAGATAGGCTGTTAAAATCCAACCACTTACACACGTTATTTAAAATGCAGATTGTCTGAGCACCTTTGTATTCATGCACAGGCTTGTTTTCGTGTCGTGCGTGTGTCAAAAATCCATAAATGTTCGGTACGCATTAAGAGTCAGTGGGCAAGTCAGGTGCTGTTAATATTTCATCAGGGCTATTCTTGGATCAATGCTTTCAAAGTCCTTCTGGAGGACCAATTTCATGATTTATTCAGACACAAACAGCGCGCCATCTTGGCTGTGACGTGAGAATGATATGGGACTCTTCACGAGGTGCTTCCGTCGTACAGGCCAGAGGAGGCTGTGGAGATTAGAGCAGCATAGAGTAGCCTCGTGGTTAGATTATTCATTGCTGCCATCAATAATCCGATCCCCAGCCTGCTCTGTAACGGCATCAATAAAGGGTTGAGACAATGTGATGTAGAATAAAATTAAAATTTAATGCCACCATATGTCTTTGTACCATCAACTTATTGTGGTCTCGAGCGTTAAGAACCAAACCTCCTCTGATACGCGTGTTCTAAAACACCCCCAGTGAGGACAGCATGTATCTATAACTCCACGCTGTTATTGTGGAACCTGCAGGGTACAACTTTAGCTAAGAATAAAAGAGCACTGTCGCATAAAACAAACAGTTTAAGGAGTCATGCCGGGTACCCTAGGATAGCAAGAGATTAATTTGAATTATTTCCTCTATTTTAAACGCCATTTTAGCTACGGGTGCGCAGTATGAGCTGTGTAACGGTTCGATAAGGGCGCTTGTGATCTCGAGCAGGTAACTCATACACAAAAGTAAAATACCTCCTGTGTCCTTTATTTAATGACCGCCATTTATTCCTCGTTGAATAAGGAGGTGGAGGGTTCAGGCAATGATTAGAAAGCAAGACAAATGTACTTCTGCAACATGAAATACATAAAAATATTCTTTCTGGATGAGAGAGGACTCTATAGTCATTCAAAAAAAACAAAGAAAAGATTTTATTGGCAGAAGGTCGCACGTACAAAAACTATTGTTTCCCTGAGCCAAAAGTGACAAAGTCGCATTGCTCAAATAACAATCCAAACCCCAAACATAATCACTTTATTATCATTAAAGACACACAAAGGCAGCAAATCCTCAAATCTGAGGCACTGAAGCCACCTCCATTGGTAAACAGACAAAGCACATGCACGCATACAAGTAGTTCATCTGGGAGTTGAGCAGAGAAGTTTGATCATATGTGAAATAAGATAAAAACACAGACACTGACACAGAGGAGAAGTTAAGGCGGGTACATATAGCGTTTAGAGACAGGAGAAGCATCAGAACAGAGGTCCAGCCAGAGAGGCTGGAGAAGAGGAAAAAAACAGGACAGTGTTTGTGATTCAGGGAGAGGGAAATCAAGAGGCTGCCGCAGAGCTGCTAGCAGATGGCGCTAAGACCAGGATCACAGACTGGGGACAGTAGAGCCTGTTCAACCTGCCCCAGCCAGCCACAGCAAAGCCAAAACATATACACACACTTCTCTGCAATGACACACACACACTCGTACATTCCTCACACGCAATATAAAGCTGTACTCCCACAAACCGAGCTAATGCACCGGCCGGCATACACAAATGCTGGTCGGGGGGGAAAATAGGCCCGAACATAACGAAATAATTGCGCCCGACGCCCCCGAGCGCAGTCACAAGCACGCCGACAAACAAACACATAAACAGGCACACAGCAGGTGACAGTATTAGGAGTCACTGGGGTGGGTGCGCTATGTTAAGAGGATTAGTCGCAGGGTTCGGGGCACGTTCAGTCACGAGATTTTGCGTATGTGTGTTCTTTTGAGTTGAATAGTTATTCAAGGGGTCCCTCGAACACAGATCTCCTGGTTAAATAAAGGTAAATTAAACACATAAAATAATGCTGCTTCTGTATATTTAGTTTTTTTATGCTCAGTGTTATTTATTTATGAGCTTATAACTCTCTACCCCCACAAAACTCATTCTCCTGATGCTTTAAGTCATATTATAAGCATGAAATTGCTCATGAAGCTCCTTCTCACATGTACGTCACAGCTCCCTGGGAGTTCTGTGTTTCTGCTCGGAGGTGATGAGAGCCAGACCTGGAGTCAGGATGTGGGCGGGACCACCTGCTCACAGCCACCAGCCTGTCTGCTCGCCTCCCGCTGAGCGTTGACAGCCTCCTATTAGTGTCTTAAAGCCTTTTTGGCAGCCAAGTCTTTAAATTCCTCTCAATAATGTTGTCCCTCTTAATGACACTAACGGCAGTCCACCACAAGGAGGAGTTTTTACACTTTGCTGCACATTAGCTCAACATAGTCACACAGACTTGACCTCAGATTGCATCAGAAGTATGACCTAAAAGTTGAGTTTATGCTAAACACATAGTAACCTAACATAAACATATTCCATTCTTGAATAACAGTACCCCAAATAAAGGCATGAATACATTTATATTGACACTTTGTCGTCTGACTTTTTAGTACCTTAAAAATAGAATTTGGTGCAACAAGTTTTTATTTATTATTTGAGCTACACAAAACTTTTCTGCAAAAATGTGACATTCTAGGAAAAAGAACACAGAGTCCTCTCTTGCCGAGACGAGAACATTCATAACACTGTCTTGTTTTGTGAGGTAAATATGAAGCTAGTGCCGGAAGACTGTTAGCATAGCGTAGCCTGAAGAAAAGGGAAACAGGTAACCTTCTAAACCCTAAAACCTGCTGGCAGCTTGAAAGACATGCTTGGGGTTTTTTAATCACTAAAATTAAACCATTTATCAGAGCCAGAATCTGTAAAAACAGAAAAAAATCTTCAGAAGTTCAAGCATGTCTAACCATGCTTGAACTTATCTGTGACGTTCAGCTTTGTAAATAGTAATATTTCATCAGCATTACTTCATTCTAAGTGTGGCATTTTAATGAGGTTATCTGATTTTGAACAACCTCAAAATGGTGTGTTCCTTGCCACTAGTGACTCAGGTATGACAGTCATATGAAGAAAAGTCACAGACCTTTCAGCTGAACTGCAGTATGGAGACATGTAGGAATGTCATTTTTTCCAGTGTTGGTGACATCTGTGGGCACGTGGATACATTTGTATATGTCTACGCCACATTATTCCAATTTCTTTAGTAAAAAATAATCAGTCAATAATACTGTAATACTGCACAAAAGCCACTGTGTCTATTTTATAGCCATAGTTGTGCTGTTTTCATAAAAAGTGCAGGACTACATATTGCAGTGAAAATGTGACAGAAACTGCTCGGGGTGTACAGGATTGAATTAGTTCTGGACAAACGGGGGAAAATTCTGCACCTCTAAAGATCACAAATTAACGTGATATCTTGCTTGTGTATTCTTGAAAAACTGGAAAAACCCACAGGTTATGGCCACAGTCTTTGTGATAATTGGCTGTAGCTTCATATTTACAGTCCAGCTATCAGTGATCGTCCCATCTAACTCTTGGCAAGTATTTCCCAAAACATAAGAGCATTCCAAGTATTTTCATTCTTCAAAAAGGTGAAAATAAAAAAAAGAGGCCCTAGCTAGACAGAGGAGGGGTTTCAGGATTTACTCTTCTTTACTACGACTACAGCGACTAGTTACCAAACTATCACACCTACTTAACGATCCGGGGGAGTCCGAGCTGGGGATCCAGCACCAACATGGGGAGGCCTTACCTGGTAAATGTCTGACAGGCTGCTGCTTCCAGAGTCGCTGGTGATACTACATCCTGAGTGGCTGGAGGAGACGTGGGTCACCTGTGGGTGTAAGCCGTCGGCCAGGTGAAGTCTGCTGAAGTCTGCGGGGAGCTGCACATACACACACACAACATACACACAGATGGTCAGTATCAGCCAGCCCAGCAGACACTATTGGTCACTCACACTGACACTCATGCTGACTGCCAGGCGTTTGGATACACACTTGGCCGCATGTTGTCCTTCAGTCTGTCTGGAAATTAAAGACTAAGCGTCTAAAAATAAAACTCTCTTCCTGTGTAGATTGTATTGCATTTCCTTATTTCCCCAGTATTTGTCCCCACTTTATCATTTGATAGTGAACAGAGGCAAACTGGCTGCTCCAACACAATAATGTTGTTTTTTGCAGCGATGAACCTTCTACGAAAAATCGCTCCCCCTTGATTTTAACTGGAAAGCAGCCTAAAACACTCTTTCTTATTCACCACTACTGAATAAAAGGGCTTTATCTCTGTCTTCATTCCACAGTCGCAATTACACAATGTTAACGGAGCAAAAAATAATAATTAGTCACACTGCAGAAGCTCGACTTTACACATGATTTATTATTAAAGGAAGGGAATGGCAGAAAAAATGGAGATGTGAATTAAATCATGTGGCTTTCAAAGAATCTGTCAAAAACATTCAGTTGAACAATTATGGGGAGAGTACGCTCAACCTGATCATGTAAAATCTGACAAAATCAAACATCTACTGGTAGTTTTAACCTGTAAGCGCCACGGTTGTACTGCTTTGTGAAAATGTTTTCTTTTTTTTTTTTTTCAGCACCACTAAACTGCAAAGGAATTCCTTTCACCAACTGAGCAAACAAACACGGAGCACTGCATACATCAAGGAAACACCCTAATTAAGGTACGCAACTTGAGTAACCTAAATGAACACGAGGCAGTAATGGGGGGGAAATCCCTCTGAGTAATTCATACATATGATATGAAGTACCGGAAAGGCAAACTGTAATTAGCAATATTGTAAATGAGCCAACCTACTTCTCTATGGAGATGACCCTAAAATGTAAAATACTTCAGAAACCCCCTTGCTGAAGTATTAGGAGGCAGATGAATAAAATAAAAAAGAAATGTTGCAGTTGGAACAGGAGCAGCTCTTATTTGAAAACTGCTGTATTGTTTCTATATGTGAAATATTACCGTGGAAACAATAAACTAACTGGAAGCAGCTTCTTGCATGTCCTCTTTTATTCCTGTTTAATACCATTATAAATTAATGCATCCTTAATGTAAGGCTTATCTTTATTTTAACTGATATTTCATAGATTTTTCTACAATATACATAGTGTTCAAATTAAACTCATCATATTTGATTAAAGCGCCAGAGGGGTGAATAATCAAACGGCATAAACTGGTTCATGGTGTCGATGGACGTGAATATTTTATGGCTAAATGTTTTATTTACCAATATATATTTGATACTCAGCAGGGAGACCGTCGCTCTGGGCTACTTTCAACTCCACTTCTGGCTGTGGCAGATCATCAATATTACATTTTTAAACCTAAAAGTCAAACGGGGCTGATTTAACTAGTCTGGCTCAGTTATCGTACGGCAGGAAATCAGAGCCAAACCTAACATCTTGAGATTGGGTTTCAAGGTTTCCTACAGGCCGTAATTTGAAATCTCCATAGTAAACAAGATTTAGATTTTTATTTATTTGGGTTATTTTATGCGTTTCCCTCTAGATGGGGGGAAAACTTTTGACCCAGCTTTGGATAAGTGCTGGTGAAGAAGGGTGAGACGATGGAGTTGAGAGATAAAATAAACTTCAATAGATGGTGATGTGGGGGTGACAGACAGATTGTGCAGCTACTATCCAGGCTTTTAGCGCTTCACAGCTGAGCTATAAAAGGTAAAATGGTCTCTGAAGTATAGTAGTCTGCGCGTTAACGTCATCCACCTAAAATGCACTTCAGGCTGTAAATAACATCACTGCCTCGGAATAGTTTTTGGAAATCAGTCTCAATGGCGGCAACACTGTGAAGTCTCACTTGGATGACAAATGGAATAGATTGGACTTAAAATACAACTTGGGAGGTTCATTTGCAAGTAAATGGGTTTGAGCCGTCATCAAGTCTCGAACGTACGCTGAGAAAACGTCCAGCTTTTGAGACGCTCATCTGCATTACGGCTTAATTAAAGAGCGTTGTAGATTAGAGGAAAAGTGTTTTGCTGCCAGAGTTATCACTGTGGAATATTGGAGATTACTTTTGAGTAAAAAAAAAAAAAAAGACTTCTTAACATTCATGAGAGGGAGGACACAATGAAATTGAGGAGCTTGGAGGTCTTGTGGCACTGAATGATTTTGGAGGTGTGGCGAGTTATTTGGAGACCTTTTTCTAAGCTCTTTGTGAGGGAAAAAAATTTGAATATGAGATATATCAATTCACAAAGCTCCTTTTCTGTGTCAGTGACAAGACACTGAGAGGCAGACAGCGGAGCTCCTGTGGCACCGAGGTGTGATGTGATTACACTGTGTCAAAGATTGCCATCACGTTTAATTATCTGGCTGGCTGCACTAACCAAAATGGTCGACCGGAGGGCCCAGTCAGTCACTAACTCCCCCCAGGCTGCTATTTCCCATCCCCTCGTCTGGTTGACTTCACTCCGAACGCCTCCAGCTGACTTTCTACGTTATCATTACTGCCTGGACAATGATGTGCGATGAATCTCTTTTGTCTGTTTGCAACTGCAGTGATAAAGCCTCATCACGTTTCCTTCTGGTGACTTTTTTTTACGGTGCAGCATTTCAGTCTTTGTGGTGCAAAACTTCAGAAAGTGAAGCTATCTTGGAGCTGACACTGTGACTAATTATATTTATGATTAGACATTTGTTGTCGGAGTTCTGTGGCTTTGAGGCACAACACCAACTTTATTGTTATCCCTGAGGAAATTTGGTTTGTACCCAGGGATTACACGCAGTTGGCAAAAAAAACTACTGGAAGCTGAGGACGCTTGGTATCAAAAATACACCAGCGAGCTTCACTGTTGCTCTGACATGTTCCTTCAATATTATAAATGGAGGTGACAAATATGCTTTTTTCAGGGCTGACACTGATATCAAATATTAGTAATCCAGGAGACTGATGGCAGATATTTGGAACCAATACTCATATGAGATTGAAATGAAAAATTTAACAAACTATCACTCAGATTTAAAATTTATGGTATACCTATGTTTAATTAAAGAGTATTTTAATTTCAACATTTGCCCCTCTGTGCTGACAGACTATTACTGGCGACTTGCAACCAATCAAGTCCACAGACAGGTGACTACATAGAGAGGAAGCAGCAGAGTCAAATGAGAACATTTTAAACTGATTTATTTTATCGGAAACCAGTTAATAAAGTAACAATACTGACAATCGAGAAAAATGTTAAATATTAATCCTGAAAATTATATTCTAAGATTTTAGTCAAACTAGGACGTTTTTAGTAAAATTGAACAGGCTGAGTGACAATATCAGGGCAGGAAATTCAGAAAACACTGCGATGCATTCTGGGTTCTTGATTTTTTTGCTGCCAATAACAGAAATACAGAAGGCCACCAGCTTTATCCTTTAAAATATAGAAGAATATACTTTACATATGCCATAGAGGAAACACAGCATACTTTGAAATCAAGTAAACGGCTGAATTGCTGCAATATTTTAAACATTTTGGTTCAATAGATGGGAGGGCACAGGGGTTAAATTAATTGAATATTCTCATTATTGAGAGTACAAGACGGGTCATGTGGAGTTTGTCGATATGGCCTTCCAGCCAGGCACTTGAGTGGTCTGCATGTCAATAATAATATCCCCACTGGTTTCCACAACCAGCCAGAACAGTCCTACTAGCCTGCAAACAAAACCCCCTCCATACACAAGCCCCTCCCCCTGGAAAGAGCATGAGATAAAGGGAGGGCAGGAAAGAGGGATAAAGGGTGGAGGATAATAAACACTTAATCCTTTCTCTCCACTCATTTAGGTCATCCGTCTGTCGGTCAACAAGCCAGGGTCCATTCAGTCTATAAGCATGCGGTCCATTGACCTCTTCGGCCCAATGGCATGCAAGAGACTGGGCCGAGATGGATGCCAGCACGACGACGACCACACGCACTCATTAAGCTTTTCCAATCAGCGACATGACAACACAGCAGTACATGCTGTTAACCCCAATCATCGATCCGCAGAGTCGATAGTAGTTAGAACGCTCGAGTTAAAGTCTGTTGGTGATATACTAAACATCAGCCATAGCGTGAGATTGTGATTGTCCCCCTACCTTATATAGGTCTCTCTGTACTCCTGTGCTCCAAATTTAGTGTTCTCCCGCAAACAAATGAAGTGAGCTCTGCAGAACAGCGAGCTGAAAATACATACAATCAGCTGTCACAGGAGGATTAAGCATCGCTCTAATGCTCGAGCCACAACACTCAGTTCTGCCTACATGTGAGCAGATGTGGCACTCCTTAAATTACACTGCAGACCTAATGACCTAGATTGCTGGGTGGAAGCCCTGAGTGGAAGCGCTGGCTGGCTCTCAATCTCTTCGCCGCCTTTATGTGCTGGGGGTGAATCGGTGCAACTACACGAGATGCCCCTTCCTGAGGGTGAAGACGTTCCCTCGGTGGACAATGCTATTCACAGCGGCGTGCAAAGCATCAAAGAGTCTCATAAAGGACTCTGTGCTTCCACTGAAAAGAGTCAAATTTCAATTGTTGGTTTAATAGGTTTAAATCATTGAGCAAAAAAAAAAAAAAAAAAACAAGCCAAATGATTTTTCTTTTTGATTTCGAGCAGCTTGAAGTGCCTGAAGCTGCACTGCTCCTTTAAACATTTCACGGGTGGTTTTAACTTTGTCTACTCGCTATCAAATGGAGAACCGCCAACGTTGGAAGGCTGAGAGGCAGCAGGCACATCCCAGAGTTTCCCCTGATCATGGTGGCAGCTTCTCGCTTTCCTGAGCCTCACGGATCAAGAGATTAAAATCCTTTTGGCTGGGTGTCCGATTAAATGGGTTTGATATGCTCTCTGGGCTTTCCCTTCCCCAGATACAGGTCCAACAGTCAGTACCACTCAAGGCAGGAGTTAGACAGGAGAAGATGATTACCTACAATGAGACGATCATCCACACTGCCACTAGAATCAGTGCTACTCCAAACTCTAGGTTATGAGATTTTGGTAGTTGTGCGACAATTTTTTTTTTTTTTTTTAAGCAGGTTTGTTTGCACAGTTGTGATGTTACCAACAGTTTAGAAACAAAATTGTAAGGTCATTTTAGGTGAACAAAGGAAAAAATATTAGCAAAGACGGCTATCAGTGTTGAGTCCCTACCTACAGTTTCCATCTGTCTTATTAGATTTGACTGTAACAAGGTACAGGTTTGGGTCTTTCAGAGATAAGGACAGTATTCATGACCAAGATATCAACCAAAGACAAAGTCATAAAGGTCCATAAAAACCTGATAAATCAACATGAACTGGACTGTGAGCGTGTGCAACAGCATGTGGCTTGTTGCAGTAAAGATAACGTGCAACCATAAGAATGGAAATCCCTGGTCTTCAGAGGCAAGATAAGCAATCAGGGAATTGCACTTATAGGAGCCAATGGTGATGAGCCTACTGGGGTGATGTCATTACTGTAATAAGATCTGGTGGCTGTTATTGACTCAGCCCATGGTGGGTTTCCTGCTGGGATAAATGAATATTTACACAAGCCTCCATTTGTATGCTAAAAACATAAGAAAACAAAAGTCAAATGAAGGGGCAGGGAGACAAGACAAGGAAATGAGAGCTGAGGAGGATGCATATATGAATTTAAGGACCTTTGGCAAGTTTGCGAAAAAAACAAATCAACTAAAAACGTAGACATTAGTGCTAAAGTAAGAAAAAAACTTCAAGACATGTGTCCCAATGTCAGTTTTCTGAAAGGCAGCAAATCAGAAAACAAGTCAAACTTAGTCTACTGTACTCGTGTTTCACATGATTGACATGGTGTTAACTACTCGGCTTGTTTTGTCTAACTTGAGGTGCGTGTGTTTCAGATTTCCAGTCAAGTTTTGGCACTACTAACTATTCTACGCTGCCAATAGCAATTCCTTAATTAGAATGATGTGCTACTTGATGGCTGTTTTGTCTTTACCTCGTTAAAGTGACCCTACGATAAATGTTTTGTTGTGTGTAGAGTAGTTACAACTGTTTTTGCTCTGTGCTTTTAGCTAGATTTCTGTCATATCAATGTTGAAAGATCTATTTCGACAAAGGTATCAGTGCAATTGCAAAGCACATCTTTCTAGCTATGTATTATAAAGGTCTAGCCATGTCAGACATGTACTAAAATGTGATATAAAAGCATTGGTGCAGATTTTTTAAAAATAAATACTGGGCAGGGGTCTGGGTGTTCTCTCCGAGGAAATCCTCAACACCAATCACTAAATTTAATACAGTCTGGTGATTCTGAATGCACCAAGTTGTGCCCTTTGAGCATCAATTTATGGTGGAGTTGGTCTATGTTAAAGAAAAGACCAAACATATGCACAAACAGGCACCATCATGTTAAATGTTGTTTGTTTTTTCTAAATTAAAGTCCTCTGGGGATAAATGCATGTGTCCTAAATACTGAGGAGGATGTATCTCCATGCATCCCCTCTCAAATCTACATCTATGTATAAAAGGTAAGACCAACATATAAAAGGGGACCACACTTTATATGTGCATGTTTTAGACCCTGTAGGCTACTAAAATTAAAGGCAAAGCAAGGTATGTGTATTTATATAGCACCTTCCAACAATTAGGGAATTCAAGGTGCTTCCCAAAAGGCATTAAGAGCTTTAACATACAGAAATCTAGACTCACGTGTGGCTTTTGGCTTTACAGCTCAAAAGACATAAAACATGTAAACAAATAGCAACTAACACATAAGAAAGAAAACATTTTTAGAAATTCAGAATGCTTCCTGCATCTGATGCTTTAAATACAGATCGCCGGTCGCCTGAGCATCCCACAGGCCTCCCTGAGGGAGGCAGCGCAGACTGCGAGGAGAGAGGATGAGATATGTCACCAACAGTGACACATCTATGACTATTATAGGAATATTAAGGTGATTTTTCGTTGGGCATCTGTGCTCTGCGACCCAGGAAGCGTCCATCAGTGTGATGTACAGCCCTGCCTTAACGTGCGTGTGTGTGTAAGTGTGTGTGTGAGTGTGTGAGAGTGTGTGTGTGGTCCCGGTGTGTGAGTGATGCCAGCGGCGCTGACAGCCGATCAATCCGTTTACCGTTCAAGTGCAGATCAGCTCGGGCCTCGGAGTGTCTGCCGGAGCTGCTTCCAGCACCACGGACAGCGCCACCACCCAGAGGCCGCTGTGTCAGACCCAGCTGGTGATCATGACGGAGGGAGAAAAACACCCGCTGAGCACACACAGTCTGCATTCTCGCGACGGGTCGATTTAGCCATTTTCTGCTTTAAAATAACTCATCCTGCACGAGCGGGTGTAATGCGACCTGCCTCGGCAGCTCGTGGACACTAAAAGGTGGGATAACTGAATTTAGGGGGAGCTTCATCTCTGCGCACATGACATCACCTCCCAAGAAAAAAAAAAAAAAAACCCTGATTTACTGCCGGCAGCGTATTATTTCATTTTATATCTCCAGCGCAAATGACATCTGGCGTGGTTAATTTCATGGACGCGTCTCGGACCTACAATCAAGTATTGTCATCTGAGTGCGTCGTAAAACATAATGAGGGCAGAGACGTCGGTCATTAAACACACACAGGCTGCAGATGCACCGCTCTGTGTGTGTGTGTGTCTATGTGTGTGTGTGTGTGTCTGTGTGTGTGTGTGTGTTCAACCAGAGGAAATTTACTATGATACATGCAAGAGGGCAACATGAGTGCAACTTTAAATCATATTCGCGCAAATACCGATCAGGTGTTGGGATATTTTTTGATCATCTGCTGGTTTATCAGAGGGCCCGTGAGATCCTTAATATTCAAGCGAGCGTGCGTGTCCGCGCGCGTGTCCGCGCGCCTCGGTGACAGCGAGCACATGGCGGCCGCTTCTAGTACAACACACTGACACACATCGGAGGCTCGACAGGGCAATGATCAGCCTGTGATCAGCCCTTCTGGAGCGTCCTTGGTCTGCCCTGCGTTCATTCATCTCGCACAGGCTCGATAGAAATCTGATGCACATCCATTATACGGCCGGTAATCATATCTGGAGCGGGAGGGAGGGAGGGGGGGTCGTAAATGAGGGTGAAAGACGAAGAAGAAAAAAAAAAATAAAGATGGAGAGAAATCGCTGCACGTCAATAGGCTACTTACCGGGGTTTTATCTTGCTGGCTCGGGACTCCATTGCTGTCTGCTGCTGCTAATGGTTTCATAATGAAAAAATGTTCACCGGGCTAAAATCTAACATCCCGGAGCTGCTCTACGCCACAGCACAGACCCCCATCACGTCCATCCGAGCCGCCTGCCCTCTCCCCTCCCCTCGGCTGCACCGTCTCTCTGGAAGGAGGCGGCGGCTTGACAGTTTTGGGAGTATCCGCTGCTCCTCGGCCTGATTAGATTCTCCACAGCGACGCCACCTTCTGCGTTTTTTTACAAAATTTATTTATTCCAGCCACCCCGCTGCTTTCCCCAAAAGAAATGCCACAAAGCCACAGAGGAGAATGAAGAAGAAGAA